>NC_034594.1:112239694-112248890 GCF_900095145.1 Mus pahari | reverse complement strand
GCAACTTAGAGAACACTCTTTTTTGAAAATGTCTAAGGATGCTACAAATTTAATTGACTTGAATAAAACATTTCATTAAAAACTGTTTAACATCAAAAAAAAAAAAAAAAAAAAAAGAATTCATGCTGTCAGAACCCAACCTACTTGCTCTCTTTGTCTCTTTTCCCATCCACCTGGCCTTGGCTGGGCTCTTTGATCTCAGTATAGTCACAGGCTTAGTTCTCATTGTCTGGGAACCAGAGAAATCCCCACTTCAGAGAGGAAGTTTCAAAGCAGACTCAGCTTCTCCACCCTTTAAGGCAGGCTATTGAGTCACTCTTCCTGCTACTGGTGAGTCATGACAAAGAGTTCTAGCACTAGCCACAGACTCCTGTCTCTGTTCACAAGGAATCCCCCAAGGTGGCCTCATGAAGGAGATGAGCCCATCAATACTGGCTCCCATGTCTGCTGGCCACTCCCTCAGTTGTGTTTCTGCCTCTGTCTTCTGGTCTTTTGCATTCAGCAGATTAAAAACACAGGCACTGGTTCCCTGAATTATTTTATAGACAGCCCCCCCCCAACCCCCAGACGATATTTATTGTATTCCTTGTGGAATCTTGCCTTTAAAACAGGGAAGGAAATTTAGAGAACTTACATAATGGGCCTGGGATCACACAAACATTTACATTGATAATGACAGTCCAGTGTGTTTTGCGTTTATTACTCATTGATGTGATTGAATCACTACATACTTTCTTTACCTCAGCAATGTTTCAGCAAGTGAGAGAGAAGTCGAGAGGATAGAAACACTTCTCTCTCCTTTTTCTGTGGTATGATATAGACAATGCACACTTGAACACACCCATTCCTTACCTCTGTTCTTACACCATTGGTCAGAACTTACAATATGGCCACGTTTAGCTACAAGAAAGGCTGAGCCAGTGGTGTTCTTATAAGTATCAAAAATTCCATTACTATAGAAGACAGATATAGAAATGAGGGCTAAGCACTTTTTACCACAGTGCTTCAAGATACTTTCGTGAATATTAGCTACATGAAAAAAATGTGTGAGCTTGGGTCGGAAAGATGGTGCAATGGTTAAATGCAGTCCTGTTGCTGGGGTTATAAGTTCAGTTTCCAGCACCCAATTCAGGCTTCTTACAACTAGCAATAATTCTGATGCCTTTTTCTGACCTCAGAGAGCAAGTGGACGCATACCACAGATAGACATGTATACACACACACACACACACACACAGAGAGAGAGAGAGAGAGAGAGAGAGAGAGAGAGAGAGAGAGAGAGAGNAGAGAGAGAGAGAGAGAGAGAGAGAGAGAGAGAGAGAGAGAGAGAGAGAGAGAGAGTACACGTATGTATAAATAAAAATAATGACTTTTTACAAGTAAGAGTCTTTGGGACTGTCATAAATAAGTTCTAAACTGACATTCCTGACATATTTTTAAGAAAACCCTTTTATTTCACAGGTCCGGGTGTTTTACCAGCACTTGGAACGTGTTCTACATTGCAACAAGCACAACAGCCACAGATTCTCCATGGGGCAGGCTCAGGGCTTCATATAACTGAAGCTTTGGCTTGTGTTGCTGTGCAAATCACCAAGTGATCTCAGAAATTATCAGCTCTGCAGACTTGACCGTGAGCTGTCCTGCAATTTAGTTTTACCTTCATGTTGTCCGCCTTCTTAAAGATTGAGAGGAAAGAACAACAACAGATCTTTCTCCTCTGCAGTGGGGCCTCCGCTTGAGTGTAGCCAGCAAAGCAGGCCGCAGATTAGAACTCCTACCAAAGAGCCTTGGACTTGAGGGTTGTGCCTGTCAGGGGTTACACTAATCTGCTTTGACAAAGCTCAGTTTTACATCTGGTCCTCACTTTTCACAGCTGCAGGACTGAGAGGAAGGAGAGACAGTCTCTGAATCCCACAGATTCAGCAGCAGGAGCTCTCTCTCTGTCTTGCTTCTCAGAGCCACTGTATACAAGTCAGGAGGGGAAGCCGGGATCCCTTTCTGGCATCTGAATAATCTTCTGTGGATTGCACAGCAGCCAGCCCCAGCCTGGCACCCTTGGTTTAGCTGAGGTCCAGGCATAACAGGTCCACCCTGCTGCCTCAGACCAGGCACACTGAAGAGGACGTATGTGGATGTTTACACAGGACCAGTGAGCTTGGGCCAGGCTCAAGCTGTGCTTGGGTTCTCACTTCTTTGAGCACTGGAATTCCCCAGAATTTTCCCCAAATTAAAAGAACCAACAAACTGTATTACAAACACAAACAGAGTTTGTTTTCTTTCTTTTAACAAGTAAAAACTGATTTATGCTAAAGCTTTGTTGCCTTGAATCAAACCAACCTCATGATCTACTGCCAGTACGGTTCTGTCTTAACATCTCAAGTTCGTCAGGATTAAATGCTGCTGGAAAAACCATATCATTTTCAAGCCACTAATTGGCCTAAATGCTCCTCTATTTTATATAAATACACGAGATAGTACCAAAAATAGAGTTGCATTCGCTAGCCTGAATAGTTAGCTTCCATGTGAGGTCATTTCTTTTTATTCCTCAATATTTAGGTCTGCCTTTAGAGTGAAGGGGAAAACTTGTCTTTTGAAAATGTACACTATAATTTCACATAAACAAAGAGGCAGCTTTGATTTCTATTTTTGAATGTTAAGTATTTTCTAAGTAGTGCGGCATAAAATAAAAATCAACCCCTTGACTGACTATTCATTTCATTCATATATATATATATATATATATATATATATATATATATATATACATACACATATATATATGTGTGTCTGTACATGTGTGTGCATATATATATGTATACACCTATATGTGTGTGTGTGTGTGTATATATATATATATATATATATATATATATATATATCAAGACTATAACCTTGACAATGACAACAACATTCATTAATCCAGACTCGTAGTTGGCAGAAAGGAAACAGTGAATGAGGCTGGATCATGTATTACGAATATATTTGCATCTCTGGTTACACCCCCAGGCTTGTGTTTCTCTGGTCCTCTCATGCTTCCTTCTGCGTCACTGTACATCCATGGCAGGCCTTCTCTTACCTCTAAATCCCACTGCACCCTGATACCTTAGGTCTGTTTCTCACCCCTGCTCCCACACATTCCTTACATTTTCATTGTTGTGATAAAGCCCTATGACTAAGGAACTGTACAGAAGAGAGTTTAATTGGACTATCAGTTCTAGGGGATAAGAGCCTGGGGTGGCAGGGAGACATGCAGCAAGCTGCAGGTTTGGTGGCCGCAAGCAGAGAGCTCACATTTTGAACTGCAAGGAGGAAGCAGAGAGAGAAAAAACTGTAAGTAGGACAAGGTCTAGTGCTCCCAAAAGCCACCTCCCATGACATATGCCCTCCAGGAAGGCTATCTCTTCTAAACCTCCCCAACACTGCCACCAACTGGGGACCAGGCATTCAAACACTGGAGACTATGGAGGAGATACTCAGGAAAACCAGCACACTAGGAGGGGTGGGCATCATTTTGGCTGCACTGAGTGTCCTTTTGAATTGTGTTCTTATTCCACCGCTGCTGACCCACTGCTCAAAGCTGTCTGCTGCTGCCTCACCTCCTCTGTTCCTTCTCATGTCCTTCCAGGACTACACATACTTTTTTCCCTTTCCAAATTCAATGCTATCACTATCACCGTCACCCATTATCTCCAGCTTCTTGTCCCTTTATGGCATGCTCCTTGTCAAATACAAATTGCATTTCCCAGTAAGTGATACTGTAAACCACATGTCTGTATTTCTTCAAGCATTACTTGCATCTTAGGTCTATGGAATCTATGGCATAACTCCGAACCCCCTTTACTGTGCCTAGTCTTCCCAAGTTCCATATAGATAGATAGATAGATAGACCATAACCTTGACAATGACAACATTGATCCAGACTCATTCATTCACTCATAGTTGGCAGAAAGGTTAACTGCTGGCTTTTCAAAGTTAGTAATGCCTTTTTTATACAGTGTATGATACCAAAAGTACAGACTCTCCCAAGCTAATCTATCACTAGTTTAATGGTCCTGCCATTCTGTCAATATCTTGGCTTGGACATAGAGAAGGCCAGTGATTTCCCAGCAACAGTGGTGACTCCAGTTGTGATGACTTCTAGGAATGGCTTGATTCCCTCTTCAGCTTCCTCTACATCTCTGACTGAACTTGAGCATTTCCTACTTCTCCCCATCTTCTCTATCCCCTCATGGACTGGATTTTTTTATGTTTATGTCTTAAATTTAATCACACATCTCTCTTGAGGCAAGGCTCTCTCTCTTCTACTGATGGACTTTCACAGCATAGCTGTCTCTTTTGCAAATCCCCGAATAAAAATGGTTTCATCATTTATATCCCTGAAGACTTGCACCCACATTTGCCTCACTCCTTGTGATTTTAATGTCATCATCATAATTGAAGTTTGTAAGCCCTGGATGTTCTGAGGTTGAGGCGTGGGCTGGCTTCTTTAATCTCCTACCCTCCCTCATTGCTGTGGACACTAGAACTACTTCATCTTTCTTTCGCAAAGTTCCTAGAAGATTCTCTGCTTTTGATTCTTGCTGTCTCAGTCTCAAAACAAGTCCTAAATACTTCTGAATCAGTCCCATTTCCTGATCCCTGCACTCAATTGCTGTCATTTGTAGCAATTTGAGTATGTGTCTCCTACATACTGTCTTCTTTCATTGTCTTACGGCTCACAAGGGAAGGTCATGAAAGCCTCTTACTTTGCTGACAGAAGCCTTTCACCATGTGTGCTTCATGTACCCACTGAACTGTTTACACACGAAGACGCATTTAAGCGTTTATGTTCTTAGAACGCCTAACAGCATGTATTTCCTACATGGAGGACCTTGCTTGCCCTTGGAATTGGGTGCTCTAAATTCTTGCTGTTCTTTTAAGTTCTAGTGAAGATGCTATCTACTCCAAGAATCATTTCAGGCTCCCTGTCCACCTTCTCTTTGGACTTTTCCCTTCCAAGAGTGACCTTTTCCTTAACCGAAGTCTCACACTTTTGTCTCCCATTCACCTACAGTTTTTCTGAGAGTCCTGTTCTTTCTGGTAGTTTCACAAATACATCTATGGATGGAAACTCTGAAAGTAATGTCAGGGGAGGTGAACGGGAGGGTAACAGGGTAGAGGTGGTAGAGGAAAAAGGAAAGACAATCCTTGACAGTGAGAATCAGTAAGGAGCAGGACATGTGGGAGGCCAAGGGTCTCACAGCACAGGTGCTGCCAGAAAACTTTGCAACACAGAGCAATAGGGAAAGCAATAAGGAACAGCTGGCAGATGGTGTGGGAAAAGGATTGATTTCATAATTTGATACAAATGCAAGAGGACAAATTTAAATATTTACTAAGCATACTTACTTTTTTTTTTAAGATGGAGGAGAAATTTGGAAATGATATACAATTAACACAATTAGATAGGGATACAATTGTATCCACTCCATCATTTTAAAAACATGAATTTGTGCTCATTGAAAGACTATTAAGGATAAAAATATAAGTTGTAAATCTGGAATTTGTACTTGTAACATGCAAAAACAGATCCAGATACAAATATATACATTTTTATGTATTTAGAAAATTGTTTCAATAAAAAGTTGTAAGAGGACTTGGAATGATTGCTACATGGAACACAGTCAGTAAAATCAAAGAAGAAACAGAACCAGACAGTCAGTGCTGCCATGATGGATGTCATCACTGACTTAGTCCTTGGAACAACAGTGGAAAGCATTGCTCTCTGTAAGAAGGGCCAGAAAAGGAATGTCAGGAAAGAGGAAAGGAGAGACAGTGAGGCCTGTAGGTCATGCCCAGAGAAGATGCATTCTCCATGTCCCAAATGGAGAGTGGAGTGCAGAATTTGGGATTCATAATGTGCATCTCACTCATAATTCTATACAATAGTATAGTAAATATGATATTTATCAGCTGAAAATAAGTGCCAAATTTATCCTCGTGAACCTGAATGTACAGAGACATAAAGTTCTGTATGAATGGTCTGCTGAAGACAAGATGAATTATGTGTTACCTTGATGCTTCCAGTACAACATTCTTCCAAGAGTCGATGATAGTCAAATTTGTACAGAACCAACCTTCCAAGTCAACAACATGGTGGAGCTTCAGCCAAACCCAAACAGCCAGCTTCCAGGCTCTCTCATATAGCCACCAGACAAGGCACACGTAGAGCTGTAACCCATCACAGCTGCCTCGGTACCTTCCTGCTCCACACTGTAAATGCAGGCACTGGCAGGGCTCAGTGGGGCTCTCGACCTCCCCAAGTTCCAAGCTGCTTTTTGTTCAAATAAATTCTATAACATTTAATTTGTTCAAAGTCCGTCTTTAAACATAATGACATTACATACCCAAACTAACACAAATAGCAAAAGAAAGTTGTGGGGCACAGATATGAAATGTAACTCCGAGAGATTTCTCCAGACTCACAGGGCTCTCATGAGCAATTTCAGTGTATTATTTTCTTTCACACTTTTATTAATTCTTTGAGAATTACATGTGACATGTTTGGATCAGATTGTCCTGCCTCCCTGACTCTTCATTGGTTCATACTTTCACTAACCACCCAAGTTTCTCTCCCCAGCTTTTCAAACTCTTCATGACCGGTTTGTGCTGCCCAAATAGTCTTGGTCTTACACGGGGGAGTGATTGACTTTCCAGGGACTATAATCTTAGAGAAAATAGACTCCCTCTCCCAGCAGCTAATGATGGCAATGATTCCATGGCTTTGGGTGGGATTATGTGACCAATGGCCCTCTCCATGTTGCAAGCATTGTTAGTGCATACATTCAGCTGTCCTGCTAATAATGCTATCCCTACCCGCTCAAGGCTAGGGAATTACTGGAAAAGAGGTGAGGCAAAGTGTGTGTGGCTTTTTAAAAAAGATTTATTTATTTTCATCTTGTAGTCATTGGTGTTTCCCTATGTCTATTCACCATATGTGCACCTGGTAAATCCACTCAATGAGTCCCAAAGACCGAGGACACTCCAATTTGAGTTTACACATGTAAATAGAAATATTATCAACAAGAATCTTTCTACAACGTTATAAACTACTTTTCCCCTATTTTCTTGAACTCTTAAATAACTGCCTCATTCTATCTAGGGAAAGATATATATATACATATATGCACATACATATGTACACATACATGCATACACACACACACACACACACACACACATACCCACACACACTCACACCTACTCAGATTATATGTTCATTCAAGAAAAAAATTATGTTCGGCAATTCTTTATTCACATTATTACCTACATACTGAAGGCTTAAATTATCATACAACGCTATAATATTACAAATTCACCTGGTCAATTTGTTCAGTAGATATTAAGTGCTCGCTTGTTAGATTCAAGTACTTTGCCATGTCACTGCACTCGATAAACATTTCCATGAATGCCACCTGCCCTATGGGATACTGGTGCAGTAAGAAACTGAGGTAGCACAACAAACATGAATAAACTCTGAGCTCACGATGTGCCTTAAAGATAGTGTGCTTTTGTTGGCTTGAGGTTGTTTTCATTAATTTAATTATTTTGACATAAAAGATCCCAGCATTTTCTGAACTACTCTTAACCTAAACTATAACCAGCTTCCTATTTTAAGGTCTTTTATGGGTATTTTCATAAAAAATGCAAATTTCAACATTGTTAATTAATCTCTTATGTATTTACTCTTTGCATATGACTGAATTTCTTTGTCCAAGTAAATCTGCTGAAGGCCTTCCACTGTTTTTCATTGACACTGTAATAGTCTTTTTGCATTTTTCGGCATCTGTTGTTCATCTTTTGGCTACTCAGATTCCTGAGGCAGGTGGCATTTCATTGGAAATGCGTTTTGCCCTGTCCTAGCTTTTCAGGAAGAATTGATGTGGGTCTGAGTCTGAGAGCCATAGGTGTGAGGAGACTGCATTTGCAGCCCTATCAAGTTTGAAGGGATTGCTTCTGGTTTGCAATTTGGAGTGAAGCTTAGCCTTAGCGAGGGACAGGCATAGAGAGTGGTTCTTTTGAGGTCATGCAGGGGAAAGAGTCAAGGAAGAAGCAACATTTGGAGTACATTCAGAATTTTCTCAGAAAGAGACAAAAGGTCCCTCGGGATGCCCTTAGCCCTGTCAGTAGCTGTGGCTTCCTTCTGGTTGCCAGGGTGATGTATTGAAGGCAAACAGTGGTCTGGCTGCAAGATCTTCAGAAAGTTTATTGACCTCATGATATACACTGGCCACACGCTAGGAAGCAGTGTAACATCTCGAGCTCATCACAAAGGAAACCATTTTCATGAAAGTTTACAGGGGTTAAGAGCTCCCGACACTGCAACAGCTGTCACAATTCCCGCCCTGCTCACCAGCCCCCTCTTATAACCATAGCAACTTCCAACCCACAGTCAGCCCATGGTGGGTCTCAGCAGAAAGTCAGTGCCAGTTTCCCAGTGGAACCCAGCTCTCTCTTCTTGGGTGTTCATCTAAGGCTGTCACAGGAATTAAAGACAGTAAAGTGGAAGTTACTGAATATGCATCTCATTTAGTTCTTGTCTCTTTTGTACCTAGGAACATACTTATGTAATTTTTTTTTTTCAAATGAAAGAGAGGGTTTTACATGGTGATTATTTCAAACAAACTCCAGTGGACATCTACCTTTGCCGGAGAAAGCTGTGCACAAAACATCCCCCACTATTTCTTCCGTTGAGCTTGCATCTTTCTGCTTTTCCTCTCTCCCCTCAGCTGCTTTCCAATATGCACAGACAGCTTTCTGAGATTCTTGAAGTCCTCTCAAGGATTGCTGAGGGTGCAGGAGAGGACCGAGAGAATGCCAACAGGAAACTAGTGAGCCAGCAATTATGAAAGTGGGCAAATCTACAAAGCCAGGTGAAACTGCAATGAAGACAGTACTTACCATGCAACAGAAAGGAAGGAGCTCACATTCTTTAGTTCTGTGCACTAAGCTTAATGATTTCCAAGAGCAAAGCACATACAGAAACCTGTATGGGTCCTGGTTGTCAACTATCAAGTTTGATCAGTGCTAGAAATCTCAGTCTTCTTCCACAAATAGGTCTGATTCTATCCTCTCACTCATCATCCTAAGTGACAGGCCTGTGATAAAGGAAGGAAGGAAGGAAGGAAGGAAGGAAGGAAGGAAGGAAGGAAGGAAG
>NC_034594.1:112237944-112239584 GCF_900095145.1 Mus pahari | reverse complement strand
GGAGAGGAGAGGAGAGGAGAGGAGAGGAGAGGAGAGGAGAGGAGAGGAAATCAAGGGGATGTAAGAGAAACTTCGAGAGCATCACAGGAGACCCAAAACATCAATAATACTAAGAATACAGGACCACTAAGATGTAACACCTAATCAAGAAGCAACGATTTAATTATTTTAGAGTAATCACATTTTAGTCTAAGGTTATCTTTGAAAAGTAAATGTGCCTGCTTTAGCATCAACAGACTACAATAACAGATCTCTAGATAAGCAGTCTGTGCAAACAGAGCAAAAACTGAGTATCGCTGGCCTTATTTTAGTTTCCAACCTCTTTTGCACTTGCTCCTGAAAGTGTCGTGAACCATTTTATTTGTACTTTTGAGACATGCCTTATTGCTTGATCAACTTATCAAAACCTCTCACAGTTATCTGTGCTTCCTCTCAGAGAGCTACAGCTTGCTCAGGACCATCTGGCTGAATATGATTTCAAGAAAGGATTTCATGTTCTTCTGATTCTCCTATTAATTTCTTTATCTTAATGCTCGTTCTTCCTCTTTCTGAATTCACAACTGAAACACACTTTCCCATCCTCCCAGCTGTGCTCTCCAAGTTACTTGCTGTTTGAGTCTTACGTAGGATGTTTCTGCTTCATTAGCTTGTTCTCAAGGTTCACTTCCCTCAGCTATGTGATCCTGGTCCAACCCAATGGAGGCTTCTTTCTCTCTCCATTGTCTTTCTCCTTCTTTCCACCTTGCGGTCCCTAACTGTGATACCATGCCAAGGAACTGAAGCCCTACCTACCTCTATAGACAGTATATCATTTAAAAACTGTTTACATGTAATTGCCATGTAATTGTCCTAAAGCACAATTTAAAGCACAATTTAATTATGAATAAATAAATTGCTAAGACTGTCTCGATTATTTGGGCATGGGGCTGGCCGGGTTTTAATAAGAACTAATAGAATTATTAAATATCCAGTAATAACATGCCACTGTTTATATGTTTGACTGTATACTTGGGTTTTCCCCATCTGTGTCTTGTGCAGGTGACATGCATGACTTTATAGACTGTTTATGTGTGTCTTTCTTTACCCTTCCTCAAGCTCATCCTGAACTTTGAATATTAAAGTAGTGTTCACAATGGTGAGCTTGTTGGCAGTTATGGATTGAGGATACTTGACTTGAGCCTTATGTGAGTAAAAAATAAATGCCTCTAAGGTTTCACTGAACCAAGAAAGTTTATGTCTTACACAAAACATGCATCACTTTAGGCACAAAACATTCCTACTTGGGTTTTGGTATATAGACTCACAGTTCTTAAAATGTTCTTGGTACTCTATAACTATTCCATGAATGCTGTATTTAAATCTGAAGGCCTCTGGATCTCCAAACATGTCTCTGGTGGTTTTAATTAGAAACGCCCTTCCATAGGTTCATGTATTTGAACTCTTAGTCCTCAGTTGGTGTCACTGCATAGAAAAGTTAGGAGCCTCTAGTAGATGGAAACTTTCTGGAGGAACTATGTCACTGAGGATGTACCTTGAAAGTTTATAACCTCATTCTGCCTTCTTCTTCTTCTTCTTCTTCTTCTTCTTCTTCTTCTTCTTCTTCTTCTTCTTCTTCTTCTTCTTCTTCTTCTTCTTCTTCT
>NC_034594.1:112196860-112237933 GCF_900095145.1 Mus pahari | reverse complement strand
TCTCTCTCTCTCTCTCTCTCTCTCTCTCTCTCTCTCTCTCTCTCTCTCTCTCTCTCTCCTTCCTGTGTGTAGACAAAACTGTGACCATAATCCCATTGGTGTGATTTTCTGCCCATTGCTATGCCTCTGCCAGCATGCTGGACACCACATCTCTGGAACTATAAGTCAAACACTCTCTTTCCATCATAGATTGCTTTGTGTTAGGGTATTTTATTACAATAACAGAAACGTAACTGCTGTGATGAGTCTCCCCTTTTTAATCACTATCAATCCTGCACCACTCTTCACAGCACCGCTTGTACAACTCTGACTCATATTGAAATAGTCTGGTGGATTTCTCACCCTGCCCCTGCCCCCTCCAACCCCGAAGTCTCCATTCCTTACTTGATTGCACACTGTCTGCTTTTTGAAGTCTGGGGTAGAACCTGCTCTTCTCAGGTGATGTTGTTTGCCACTGTCTCAAACCCATTTTGATCATTAATTTCTTACCACGTGCTAAGTAGTCTTTTTCATATTTGGTTCTAAAAAAAAAATCTGTTCTCTTGTTTCTCTTTTCAGTTGACATATTTCTGGCTTCCAATGACTAATGTTAATTGCTGACTTAGTGGTCTGTCCACAAACCCATCCCCCAGCTACATGTCTGAAAGCAATTGCCTTATAACCAGCTCAAACATCTTTTATGGTATATGCTATGATATCTAAACTTCTTTTGATTGTTCATCTATTTTTTTCTTGAACAAAACAACTATTTCTATGTTGGTGTCTTGTGAATTAATGAAGCTGATAACTGTCTCAAATCAGTAGTGAGACTGGCGTTCCAGAATTCATTTTCCTTCTCTAACCAACACTGCAGTCTCTGTGGGATTCCCACATAAACCCTTAGCCCTTCTCCTGGGGTTTCCCCATTTGATGATAAAAGAAGAAAGAGGAAATAGCACACATTATTTTGTTAAAAGGACATACGTTTTTTATTTACTGCATTTCACTTATTACTTGAGAATATGTTCATGGCTATTATAATACACACAAAGACACACATATGGAGAGAGAGAGAGAGAGAGAGAGAGAGAGAGAGAGAGAGAGAGGTTTCATAAAACAACAGTTTAATGAAAAGTGTTTTGTGTTATACCTTATGTTCCCTGTGGCTCTGTTGCATCAGGAGATCATATGAAGTGACTGGTTTACCTCATTTGGCTTTTTGTAAGTACACTCTATGGTCCTCACACTGTAATAGAATAACCTGAAAATGATTTCCTCATGAGCATTCCCATCATTAAGGAATACACAACTATGTCTTCTCCTTCTAATTTCCATTTCCCCAGTAGGTTCTGCTCAGTGGCTGTTTTCTGATGGAAGTCTTGGAAAGCAAAGACTATGCCTTTATATGTTTTGGTGTATTATCACTTTGAACACTGGATATTTAAATATAAATACTGATACATGTCTTCCCAAAACGTTTGTGATGCTCCAGAGCAGGATATGATGGTTCACAATCGTAATTATGCTCATAAATCTTGTAAGATACAATCTACAGTCATTAGAGAAAACAATTTCTTATGATAATAAAGAAAATAACCATGCAATACCATGTCATCATTCTTTCAGGCCTGTTATTTATATTCGATAAATCAGTTGTTTTGTCATGGAGGGCAGATTTTTCCAGAAGTCCACATCTTCAAAGGGAAATCAAGTAGAATTTATTGCCATCATACATGAAACATTATTGCTGCCACAGTCTCAATTAATATGACACTGGCAGAAACACTCCACTATTTCCTCTGGGATTGTAATAAATGCTATTTTATCTTCAAGGTTCACATGCAAATAGTGCTTTCTTTTTCTCTTGATGGATACCAGTGCTCTCTCTGTGCTCAGTTCTCACTGCAAATGGTGGATGTGCCAAGAAAGATCTTGCACTGGAGGAAAATACATTTTTTCCCCCTTGAATTTGGAACAGCATGTCCTACTTCAATGCCAGAATTTTTAGTATGTCACCCACTGTTACATTTCAGTATGGAAAGGTAAATGACACATACTTCACAAGTGTTCCTCAAGAATGATTGTAGCTAATTCAAACCATGAGTGGCCTCTTCCCCACTGTCAGTAAGATGGCAAATCACCTATGCCCCCATCTTACCAAGATCATTAATTTCGAATTGCCTCAGTGGGAGTTGTAAATTTCTAGGGTATAGGACCTCAGTATTTATTGTGACTAAATCAGCTGATGTCTTTGTGTTTCCTTGCCTTTCGTGAATATAGAGGTTTTAAAAGTATTTTTAATGCCGTCCATATCACATTAAATGTATCAGTTTGAATGCATGTCCCAACCTGTGCTGTTTTCACCAGGCTTCCAAACATGTGGGATCATTTAAGCTTTCAGAGCATGGCACTTTACACATGAATAGTGTTTACTCGGTGCTTGGTAGAGTTTTGTCTCTTTAAATTTTGAATTGGTTGCCAGTACCAGGCTTGTGCATTCTAAGCAATAACTTTCCATCAACCGAGCCAACAGCATTCTTTCTCCTTTTTGAAAATCATGGCTGATTAAAAGTCTAATGCAACAGCTGTTAGTGATCATGTGATTGATATGTTTTTAAAGACAGATGTTGACGATTAAAAGCAGAGCGCTTGGATTTCTCTGTCGTGGATGAGTGTTTTTGAATAGCTGCTGCCGTTTTCCCCACTTCTCTTTCTCCTATTTTCCTTCTCCTGCCTCTTTCTCCTCTTCTTTTCATTGTCAATGTAATATAAAGAAACCCCAGCGTATTTAAAACTTTTTACAATAGTGTGCATGCTACCATTTTCCAAACAAGTGTTGGGAGGTGTTCCATGTTTGACAGTGAAAATAAATGGTAAAGTTTTACTTTGAAATTCAAGAGATTCTCTTTCGGCTCTGTCTGATAAACACGAATATAGTGAAATTCAGCAGAGTTGATTAGTTCTCAGATGGCCTTGAGTTTAAAAACAGCATATATTTAAATTAGAAACCATAACTTCAACTAGTTCTGGTTTTCATTGTTGGAGACTCCTCAAAGTTTTCTCATTTTAGAGAATTTCTTAAAGGGCAAAGCACATGCATTCCATTGAACTCTCTTTGAACATTCAAAGCCATTGTACTTTAATGCCGTGTGCACATTCCTTCTCTGTAACTCTGACCAGGAGATCCTGTCCTGAAATGTTGGAGCCCAAAGATGTGATAATCGTCATTTCCGAGTGGATTGGAAAGACATCTTGGGAAGTGATTCATCTGGTGCTATCTAGTAGAAGAAATAAAAGATTGTGCTGTAAAAAAGAAAAACAGGACAATTTACAGAGAATCATGATGTTTTAGAACCACAAAGGCTTTGTCATTCACTGGAAAAAGGGAGTATTTAAGACCCTCACCATTCAGCATAAAAGTTCAGGAGTCAGGAGTGAAAGGCGATTAATCAATGGGAGCCAGGGAGTCCTCTGAAGGATTCGGGTACAGCTAGCACATTTACTCCTGCGGTTGGAACCTTTTAGCTTGTTCCAGTTTGGGTGGTCCTCCAGGATCTACACTTCTGCTAGTTACCCAGAAAGGATGGAAAAGCCATTAGCTGAGCCCCAGTGAAATCAGAATTTAAGCTGCAAGGCTCAGCCTCTCGGTAAATACTAAGCATTTTTGTAGTACCTTTAACCCTAGAATTAACTGGAGACAGCTGTAATATAATTCCCTCTTCACACAGAAAGAGTGAAACAGTAATTTATCAGCATGACTGAATAACTGAAGCTTTCTGCGAATAAAAATAAATCATCAGAATGCAAGTTATCCATTTAGCTCAGTCCTTAAGAAACCATCTCTCAAAGGAATAGGCAGACATACATACCCAGCCTGAGAATAAAAACCCAAGTGCATCTTGCTCCGGCCTCATCAGCATTCAGGAGCTGTATGTAATTCACATGGATCTCATGTCTTTGTGCCTGTCGTTATTATTATCTCCAGCCTCAAAATCAGTATTCATTCAATCTGTATGCATTTAGGGCTGCTTTCAATATCTCCACTACCGTTTTACATTCAGGGGGCTTTGTTTTGACATGCACAATATTTGGTCTGAGACTAATAGCTTATTGTTGCTCTGAAGATAGAAGAAGCAGCACTCATCAATGATACCCCCCCATTCATCCACAAACGCTGACTATGTAGTACTCTGCATCAAACACAATGTCAAATGATGTGCAAAGAGTGCATATGAACCCACACCAGACTTCCAAAACCTATTGTGAACTTTAAAAAGTTTTGAGATTTATTTTTATTTTATGTTCATGTGTGTTTCTCTCTCTCTCTCTCTCTCTCTGTGTGTGTGTGTGTGTGTGTTTAAATGTATGACAGGGTGTGTTTGAGAGCCCTAGGAGATCAGATCAGAAGGAGGCATTCAGTCTTTGGGAGATGGCCTTATGGGCCATTGTTAGTCACTGAAACTCAGTCCTCAGGAGGAAGAGGAGGAAGAAGAATTTTCACCACAGAACCATCTTTCTAGAATGTGTATTAATTTTTAAATGAGTGTTTTATCTTTAGGATTACTTACTGCATGCAATTCTCAACACATTCTGATGACATTGTGACATCACCCCATGTTTTAGTCTTATTAGTTGGAAAATCTGATGCACAAAAACTTTCAATTTAATTATTTCATTTATTTACACCTCAAATATTCCCTCCCAGAGTTCTTCACTCCATTCCCTGTCCCTGTCCCTTTTGCCTCCTCAGAGCATCCACCTTCCCTGGGGCGTCAAGTCTCTAGAAGATAGTTGCATCTGCTCCCACCGAAGCCAAACAAGGCAGTCCCACGCTACCTGTGTACTGGGGGCCTCAGACCAGCTCATGTAGATGCATACAATTTTGATTTACTTGGGAAGGCGATGATAAACTGCAAAAGCACTTGGCTTCACTAAAGTTTTAAGTGAGCTTAACTCCCTGTGCTTGTGAGTTATCCAGCCCCAGTTGTTCTGTTAAAGGAACACATAACAGACCAATGTTAATAATTTATCTGGAAGAATTTTTAAAGTGATGGTTATTATAACGCAAGTTTAATTCAGTTTCTCAACTTCTCTTATATTGACATTTGGGACTTGATAACTCTTAGGTTGCCCTGTGTATAGCAGGTTGCTTAGCCCTGTTCTTGTCCCCCTATTCAGGAGGTTCTTAGTAGTACATACATTTTCAAACTCTGTTATCATAGGGTGGCTCCAAGTGTTGGCAAAATGTTTGTAGAGCAGATTCATGCATTGGCTGAATGTGACCAGTTCAGTATTTAAGGTTCTGTTTGTTTCTTGTTTGCTTGAGACGAGGTCTTACTCAGTAGCCCTGAATGGTCAAAAACTCCATGTAGATCGGTGGTACTTGAATTTTGGGGGAACTTTATCAAAGGGTACCACATACAACTGGGAAAACCAGATCCCTTCCTTTGTTCTTCGTTCTGTTAGTAAAAGAATTTAAGAACAGATTCGGTAGGAAATTTGTGGACAATCTTATTGGAGTTTAAAACAAAATCCCTAGATCCAGCAAGAGATAGATCTTAGCACTGTCTCGGTGGAGACAGTGACAAGAAAGCCATGCCTTTTTGCGCTAGAAGACATGGCTCAGAGCCTCAGAGAAAGAATGAAAGTACTGAGAAAGCATATGTAGTCTCTGGCCAGCACCTATCCAAAAGGACAGACTGACCTAACAGAGATTCACGGTGGCTCCATAGTGACTACATCCAGAGTGAACTTACTAGGAAGAAAAATACATGATCTCATTAAGGGAGTAATTATTCCTCCCATCTCTGTGGCAAGGATTTAGGTGTGTCCACTTTCCTGCAGATTGACCTCTTAGCTAGGTGGTTAGCGGGTTCATCTGCATAAGCTCTGTAGCTGAAAATATTAGGTCTCTGCCCCGTCAAAAAAATAGCTTTCCTTGATGTAAAGTAACCATACAGTCATTGGGAGATGAGTTGAAACCAGTTTATAGATATCATTTATTTCCAGCATGAAAATCTAAAGGTCCAACTATAAAGCTGTTTAAGACAGACTTAGTGTCTAGATTGCAGTGCCAGTTCCATCCTCATACACATACCTCCCCACAGAAGGGAGATAAGAACCAGCGCTCCCTTCTGGCATTCCTACCCAGAAAACCAAGGACATTGCTAACAATGCTGCTTTCTGGGTCCCTGCCCCTAAAGCCAATGCACACCTTGTGTTCTCAGCAGCCTGCTGACATAGCACTTGCAATGAGCTTTGTGCCTCTGCCTCTGAGATGCTGAGATTATAGGTGTGCAGCCCCTATGCAAGGGACGATATCCTTTCTTACAGTACCATCCTCATCAGATTCCTCCAGGACTATTGGATCCAGGGGCTGAAAGGATTTTCAGCGTGAATGATCGGACTTTTAATTTCACTGTAGCCAAGAACTACAAGGATTCTGAGTATCTCCACAGACAGATTATTTCTAACATGGTCACGAACTGGATTTGTACTTCTCAGCCTAACAACTGAGTAACTTAGTTACTGTATTCCAATATAAAATTCAAATATATATATATATATATATATATATATATATATATATATATAGACTTGACCATTTTAAGTAATACATATTTGTATGTGTTTTATATACATCCCTCCGTGGTCTACTGAAGCCTATATCTTCTTTTAGGTATTGGGAACCACATCATTAAGGCTAATGGTGGGAATAAACCAAAATGCATACCAAGGGTTATTTTTCAGTTTCTCAGCAAAACACAAAAAGAAAAAAAAATGGTTCGGTTTTTAATTCCAAGTGTTTTCAATTTTTTAATGTAAGGTCAATATTTTAAGATTTGTTCCTATTTGTATATAACCTGGAGACAATGCAGAGTAAATCGCTATCCTCTGTTTAAAGACAGCTGGCTTAAGTTTGTGTCTAAGTGGGGAGATGCAGATAATGGACTCTTGTACAGGTGGACCCCCACTTGACCAGGAGGCCTGGGAGGGGCTCCACTGCCCTGCATGAGCCTCCTGTTCTGTGGACACCCCATCAGACAGGGGCTCCACACAAGCACGAGGAAAGCCTTAATCTGACTGCATCGTTTATAGGAGCTCCAGGGGACAAATGCAGCAGTAACAGCTTAATGCTTCTCGGTGATCTCTTTCCATCTGCTTCCCTGTGAACACGCAGGAGGAGGAGGACAGAGTTGCCAGTGCTGAGGAGCTGGGCACTGCTTCTGAGCATCAATCATCTCCAGAAGGCAAGAGACCAAGCCCAGAGGTGTTGTGGGGCTCAGCTGATATCCTGACTATGGAGCAGAACTGGTTTGTGCAGCAAGCAAAAAGTATTAAATCCGTCATTTTGATTTTATAAAAATGAACTGTGCTGTGTGAGAAACCCAGATATGGTTACAAGCACATGGCTGCGTGCTTTCCAAACCTGAGAACAGGCGTGGAGGCAAACCCGGTTCAGCAGAGAAGTGACATCCAGCTAGCAACAATAAGCCAGAGTGAGGAGAGTCTGAACGGTGGCTTGGGCTGACTTGGCACAGGTGACTACCAAACCCTTTAAAGGTAAGGACTGATGTGGATGGAGCTGAGGGTCACCTGAAAAGGACCTGTGGCTGGTTAAACTGCTGTAAGTATCAACCGTCATCTCCCACTTCACCTCCTGACAAATTTCTCACCAAGATTCTAATTACAGTATACTAATTAGATTATCTTATAAAACTAGTTGATAGTAGTGTTTGTGAAACTGAAAACAATCCCATCTGTGGCTCCTCAGGGGCAGAGGGGGTGGGGGGAGAGGTGCTAGGAAGCGCACTGGGACACAATGGTCAGAATAGCAACCACCACCCCCACCACCACAACAAACCTGGAAAGATAAATGAGAAACCAACAAACATTCAATTGACATGAAATACAGGGAAATCAGAAAATGCTGATTCACCTTTGCTGTACCATGGTGGTTCAGTCACCGTGGTTCTTTGAGACGACTCTTTGGAGACTCGGTCCTTATGAACGGTGCAACACGATTAGGGAGGTTCTGTCTTTAGCTCGGCTCAGAAAGAAGCGAGAGCTGAGGTAAATTCAAATCACAAACTACTCAACTAAGAACAATGTATCCAATCTTGGAAATCCTTGGGCAAGCTCCTGCTAACCTTTGGATCCAGGCTTCAAACTTGCAAACACTTTGGGGTTCTTAAGGGCAAGCGAGAGCTCGTTGAGGAAGGAAATAAAGTGGGAGTCTCTCTCAGACTTCTTTGACTCAAAAATGATGACGATGGTGAAGTGGGGTTCCGGGCAGGTTAGGAAGTAGGTGCTCTGGACTTTGTCATCATAGAAGTGGACCACTTTCTCCAAGCTGTTCAGGTCGGATGCTCGGTCTGTCATGATCATGATAACATTGGGCCAGTGCATGACCGGCCTGTCACTGGGCAGAGAGACACCACGGCTGGGTACTGGTCCACTCCCTTGGGGGCCTCTCGGTAGGAATGTGGGTGGTGGTAGCCATGACCCTGAAAGCTCTCTGAGCCCCGGTTGTCAAAAATTAAGGGCACGTTGGCAGCGTTGTATTTCCTGATAAAACTGGAGATCTTTCCAAAGAGGTCTGGGTTGGCCTTGGCCGTCAGCGCTTTCATTTCGGAGGCGGTCTCTGTCGGCTCAACGCCTGGTGGAAGTAAAAGCTGAACTTGGCCAAGAACATGGTCTTGAGTTTCATCAGCCAGAGGAAAAGGTGTGGCGGCTGCATGGCCTTCTGAGACTGTCCTCCGAACAGGTGCTTCTTAGTCTCCTGCTGCTTCTCAAAGGTCTGGCCCCAGCTCTGAAGCTTCGTATGAGTGCTGTGAAAGGTAACCAGGGACGGGAGGAACTTCCACTCTGAGATCTGGGCCTGCGCCTTGAGGAGATGACTCAGCACGCCCACTTCAAGCTGGAAACTGCTCTCCAGAGGGCTGAGGATGGGGTGGTAAAATCTGGAGCTGTACTTCCTGAGGATGGTATCCAAGGTGCTGACCAGCTCTTCCGTGTTGATGAACTTCTGTGTGCTGAGGGCGTACATATTCTCGTAGAAGTCTGCGATCTCCATCCGAGCCTGAACAAAGAAACAGAGCTGCTCTGACAGGTGGGGAAGAAGTTCCTCCACGTGAGGAACCATTCCGCCCAGGGGTCCGCGGCTGGCCACCACTTTCTTCAGTTCGTTATGCAGGGAAGTGTAGATGGTGCGGATGGAGTCTTTCCTGCTGAAGAACGACTGGCCCCCTAGTTTCTGCCCCAGGTAGGTGAGGCTGTGATAGACCTTCTCGGCCGCAGCCAGGTGCGCCAAGGCCGCCAGCAGCGACAGCCAGCTCCCCCCCCCCCTCCGTGCTCTTGTTGGCCTCTCGTTCCTTCTCCACATTGTCCTTGGCCTTGTCGTAAGAGAAGATACCCAGGTGAGAGAAGAACGTCTCCAGCACGGCCTGTTTCACAGGCACCAGGGCGACTAGCGGGATAGACTCCCCCATCGATGCCTTTGTTTTTAATGGCTGAGTAATACTGTTCTTCAGATGAGGGACATCTAGGTTATTTCCAGTTTCTGGCTATTACGAATAAAGCTGCTATGAAGATAGTTGAGCAAGGATCCTTGTAGAGTATGGTAGAGCTTCTTTTGAGTATATGCCCAGGAGTAGTATAGCTGGGTCTTGGGATAGATCTATTCCCAAATTTCTAAGAAACCAACAAACTGATTTCCACCAGCAATAAAGAAGTGTTCTTCCTGCTCTACATCCTCGACAGCATAAGCTGTCACTTGAATTTTGCTCTTAGCCATTCTCTTGAGTATACGATGGAATCTCAGAGTTAATTTGATTTGCATTCCCCTATGACTGAGGATGCTGAACATTTAAGTTCTTCTCAGCCATTAGAAATTCCTCTGTCTATCACTCTCTATTTAGCTATGTACCCCCATTTTAAACATTTGCTTATTTGATTTGCTGATTTCTAGTTGATTTCTAGTTCCTTGAGTTCTTTTAGTACTTTGGATGTCAACCCTCTGTCAGATGTGGTGTTGGTGAAAATCTTATCCCATTCTGTGTGCTGCCCTTTGTCTTTTTGACAGTGTCTTTTGCCTTACTGAAGCTTTTCAATTTCATGGTGTTCCATTTACCATTATAATCGAATAGGAAATGAATGAACATTTTCTCAAGTCACATCTCAAATAAAAGCTCGCCAGAATAAATAAATAAAGCTCAAATAAAGTGTTCGCCAGAACATACAGAAGAGTGCACACCAAGAGCTTTGTGCATTTGTGCCACGCCCCAATAATGGATTCGTGTGTGCTCTGGATAATCCGCTCATTGGGAAATCTGAATTTACCCACGTCCTGATGATCACGTAGGGATGTTAGCTGCTTTCTTATTGGATGTAGCTCTAGTTTCTCTATTGCATTAGGATGTTCCTATACATCTTAGTTTGAACCAGTACTCTCAGGCTAACTCTATTCAGTGGCTTCAGAAGATCACCATGAGCTTTGTAAGCAGATGGGTTAGTACAAGAACAAGAGAAACGCAGATACCAGGGAGATACGCAGATACCAGGGAGATACGCAGATACTAGTTTTGTCATGTTCAAAGCCATGATGGTGCCATCCCTGCTGCTCTGGGCACATAATGAAGCTAGGTGAATCATGACTGAGTAATTTATCAGATCAAATAAAAGTAATATCAATATCTGAAGTGACTATGTGCACAAATATTTGTAATTTTATGCTTTTGAGAACATGTTTATCTATCTCACTCTCATTCCTTCTTCATTCAAACCATTCCAATCTCTCCACACAAGGTCTTGTCTTTAATGGTTATTGCTATATGTATACACATATGTGCATATACATATATGTATGTGTGAATTTGTGTGTGTATGTGTGGTGTGTGTATGTGTGTCTCTCTGTGTATGTATGTGGCATGTGTGTGAATGTGTGTGTATGTGTGTATATGTGTGATGTGTATGTGTGTATGTGTGGTGTCGTTATATGTGTGTGTGTGTGTGTGTGCAGTTGTGTGTGTGTGTATGTGTGTGTGTATGTGTGTATGTGTGGTGTCGTTATATGTGTGTGTGTGTGTGTGTGTGCGCAGTTGTGTGTGTGTGTGTGTGTATGTGTGGTGTCGTTATATTTGTGTGTGTGTGTGTGTGCGCAGTTGTGTGTGTGTGTCTATGTGTGTGTATGTGTGTATGTGTGGTGTCGTTATACGTGTGTGTGTGTGTGTGTGCGCAGTTGTTTGTGTGTGTGTGTGTGTGTGTGTGTGTGTGTATGTGTGTGTGTGTATAAAATCCTGCATGTGACAGACTACTTCTCAGTCAAAGCAATAGAGGAAATTCTATATAGACCTCAGTAGCATCCTATATGTACAGTCCCTTCCTTTCTGATAGCTTCCTCAGAGCTTCTAGATTTACGATTGCCCTAAATGCTTATCTAGGCTTCCTTCCAGGCTGGACCACTGCATCCCTTTGTGCCCTATCTCTCTGCTCCTCAGTCTGCAGCTCAGCCTGAAAAACTGGCTCACACATGGCTTCCTTCTGTGCTTCCTTTTTTCTAGAATGATAGCCTTCAGGTTTGGGTTGCCTATTTCATTTAAGTGTTGTATTGCGTATTTCAGTCAATTTTACAATTGCTATAGCCAAAGATAGGTAAGTGGGTAAATCTAATAACATTTAGAGTGGAGTATGTGAGGTGATATTAATATCATTACTTGCATGTGTGAGCATCTGTGAGCCAATAAAATTTCTATCTAGTTGAAAATGTCAGTAGGGACTTACCTCATATGGTTTATGTAACTGCATACCAGTCAGTGGCTAAAAGCTGTTTCTATGCTTGTAGCTTCTTTGTTCTAAATCATTCAATTGATCATTTATATTTATTTGAAATAACCAAGCATGACCTTTCAGGATAAAAATATAAATGACAAGGTTTAAAAATAAATGCAAATTAAGGGAACTAAGCCCTCACGAGAGACCTGATTTTTCACACACACAATTACATAAGTCCTACCTAATAAATAGGAGCAAAATAGTCATTGCAATAACATAATCCACAGAGGGTTTGTGAATTAACCTCTAGTATAATGAATTCATAATGATGGAGAAAAAAAGCAGATGTTATGGGAATATAAATTGTATTGTAGGATGTGTTCTTGGGGGTATTTTATTTATTTATAAGTTCAATTAAAAATAAACATAAGCAGGGTGTGGTGACTACATCTACAATTCCAGCAATCAGTAGGAGGCTTGCCAGGGGTTTGAGGCCAGCCTGAGCTATATAATAAGTGGCAGGCCAGACAAGGGTGCAAAGTAAGAACTTGTGATACAGATAAATAGAGATTGCACCAGAAGAATTCGTAAAGAGCTAGCTTAGACAATCCCTGAATCTTCTCACTGTAGAGCTGGGCCTAAAGCAAATAAGATTCATGAACAGTTGTTTGATGGCTCTGTATATGTCGGCATTTTCTTCCTGAATATTAAATTTCATCACATTATCCATGTAGACCACCAAAGCTTACTCTCTACATAAGGATCTGCCTTGTCAGTAGGCAAAAGTCAACTGCAGTTCTGGGACCATTTCAGAAGTTTAGCTTTCTAGTCCATCAGATTGATTCTAACCCTTTGGATCCTCTTCTTGGAAGCATAGCCACGTGATATTTGGCCATCAGAGAACCTGACAGGATGCCCCGCCATGAAACAAGAAATACAATCACAATTAATGTAATGCGTGTACAGTGTGGGGGAACAAAAGGCCCTTTCCACTGCACTGCAGATCTGTGTGGTCTTAACTTACAAACTTCATGCACATCGTCTACTGATCCTACTCCCTGCTTACACATGCCAGTGACCTCACTGTGCCAAGTTAAACTCGAAACAAGATTACAAATTTGTAGGAATACTTGGTTTTGTTGAAAATGCCTATTTTCAAATCTGGCTTCTTTGAGGTATCACAATATCTATCCTGAGTCACCGAAGATACTGGCTTGAAGACTGCCGAATGTGACAGTGCACTAATTCGTTATCTGTCTGAGATTATAAAAGTAGTTAGCAGGGGATCTGAAGTTTCATCATTGGTCAGAAAGCCTGATCTAACTGTTGTGAAAATGTATTATCTTTGTCAGTGTATAATAATGAGATCTTTCTTTCATCTTTTGCAATTCATAGAGCACTGACACATCATCCCACACAAATTACAGATATCCCAAAGACAAAAAAAAAAAAAAAAGGACCACATAAAGAATAAAATGAGTAAATACAAATAATCTTACTTAGCCTCATGGCAAGTCTAGATTCAATACAAACTCAGAAACGTGTGGGTCCATTAAGGTTCCAGGGAAGCAAATTCTACATTAAGACTCATAAAAATGCAGTGAAATTATTGGGCACCCTTGTGTTTGTTCTCTACTTCTAGGGTCCCATTGCATGCTATGCAATACTGGACCACTGAACTACACAGCTCAGCCTGAAGATCAACTGGGCTCATAAAATAGCTAATTAAGGTAGCTAGCTGCAGAGAGAAACCAGAATTGTTAGTTCTTTATCTCATGAAGGAACATCGATGAGAAACTCTAAAACCTTTAAGGAACCCCCAGCTATGGATGATCAGACATTGGTTGACTATAATGCCAATTGGCCAGGCTCAGAGAGACAGTTGGCTATCTCATACCATAACCAAATCCTGATTCCATGCCAGGTAGATTCCAGAGCATTTACCAATCTCTTTAATGATGACGAACCTACTATCACCTAACAGCTTGCTGCAGAACTTGGATATTAACAGGGGAAAGTATCTTGTAGTAAGTTACATGGTTTAGGAAGAAAACTGAGAAGGGTTCAGAAAATGTTGTTTAATTAAATTTTATGTGCTTGTTTTCTCCCTTAGCAAATGCACTTAACTGTGACTGCTTCTTCAAACTTTTTACACTATTTCTCAGGAGATCTAATATGAAAGCCACATCACTTCTTCATCATATATATGAGATAAATCCAATGAGGACATAGGAAGTCAGATGTATGTGAAGAATCTCTCAACATCTCCCTGGTGTGTATAGTGTGTGTGTGTGTGTGTGTGTGTGTGTGTGTGTGTGTGTTATGTGAGTGTTTGGAGAGGGGAGGGTTGAATGCCAAACCAATGGCCTTGGCCTGTACTCTTCCTCCCTGTTAAAAAGGAGCTTGTCCCTAAATTCTCCAACAGACTGGCCCCTATTGTTATTTATCTTTTGCTTAAAACAGCAAGGAATTCTGATTGCTTTCCAGCTCAGCTCAGCCTGGTTGGCTACTCTACACAGAAATGGGAGGGAGAAGAACATTACATATTCCCATGTCTGCATTTCCTCCTTGACGCCAACGTCATTAGAAACTATAAGTTCATGTTCACATTTCTGTATAATTAGTCACAATAATCAGCAGTTAGTCTTGGCGTCCAAGTGTCTCCTCTCAGTGAGGATGCTTCCTGTAGATAGTTACTCTAGTACTCAGCTCATGGGCTGGTCATGTGGATTGAATTTAATAATATTCATGATTAGAAACAATTGGACTAGAACAAGTGCTTGGTTACTGCTAGAGGGTGTCTTAGTCAGGGTTTCTATCCCTGCACAAACATCATGTCCAAGAAGCAAGTTGGGGAGGAAAGGGTTTATTTACCTTACACTTCCACATTGCTGTTCATCAGCAAAGGAAGTCAGGACTGGAACTCAAGCAGGTCAGGAAGCAGGAGTTGATGCAGAGGCCATGGAGGGATGTTACTTACTGGCTTGCTTCCCCTGGCTTGCTTAGCTTTCTCTCTTATAGAACACAAGACTACCAGCCCAGGTATAGCACTACACACAATGGGCCCTCCCCCCTTGATCACTAATTGAGAAAATGCCTTACAGCTGGATCTCATGGAGGCATTTCCCCACCTGAAGCTCCTTTCTCTGTGATAACTCCAACCTATGTCAAGTTGACACACAAAACCAGCCAGTACAGAAGGACTTCACATTTTCCTGCATTGAGCACAAAATGTTCAAGGGTCTTAACATGTAATGTCTAAATAGAACAGGAGAAAGATGATATGCCTGTGAGGGCTTTCTTTCCTATAGTGAGTGGGTATTTGTAGTACTGCTAGAGCATCCCACTTTCCTGAAATATTAGATGCTTGTGCTACGATTTAACTGGTACCAAGAAGCTGCAAGCCAATAAACACACAGTTCATGAAAACAGTATACTCTGGGATAAAGTGCTCCTTGATGGATTTCTTTGCCCAAGTTCATAGACAAATTAAATACCTTAAGAAACTTTCAGGTAATGTATAGCTAATGTAAGGGACATTAGCTGTTAATTCATTTGGGGAGTTATCCAGCAGAGCCATGCTTGTCCGGACTTGGAAATTGGATGTTGGATCAGCTCCTAAAGTTCCAGTCATATCATCTATAGATGATTGTTCTAAATTTCAGTGCACAGTATCTCATTAGCCACATTGGTTTTAAACATATTATATCTTTGAGTTCATCGGGAAGGACTCAGAGTTTCTGATAGCAGTCTGTGACACATGTCTCTAATAACAGCTTTTGCTGTGCCATGTTTTTTTTTCCCCCCTTTTTGTCCCTTCAAGGTACACAACTTATTGAGCAGGCCAGGCATTCTAACATTAAACTGATGAGATCAGGCAAGCCTAACTGCTTTGTTTTCTAGAAGACAAACAGACTGCACATTTACAGGATACAAGTAGTTCTGTTAGACAGGGAGGCACCACTGGGGAGACAGATGCTTATTAAGTTCATGGATTAGGGCAGGAGGAGCTTGTGAAGGACTGCTTCCAGGACCCGGCTCTCAGCACTGTGATCTGGGTCCCACCGTTGTCCCCGCTGTGACAAGGCAGCCAAGTGGAGCCTGTTCCAGGACAAGCATCAAAACCGGCCAAGACCATTTCCTTTCTCTTGCTTGTTTGCCGTTTACTGATGTTGATTTAAGAAAAACACCTTGTTTCACCAGGCCTTTTAGACTGTTTAAGATCTGGGCAAATTCAAAGGTGATTTTAAAGAAGATTATAAAAATGTCCTGGTAGAAATCATCATATTGCTCTAGCTAAGATTTCAAGTACTACATGGACTAGAAATGGAGAGTTTGAAGGACCTTGTCTTTGTTTCTGATTTTAGTGGAAATGCTTTGAGTTTCTCTTCATGTAAGTTGATGTTCACTGTGGGCTTCCTGTACATCTCCTTTATTCTGTTGAGGTATGACTATTGTATCCCTAGTCTCTCCAGGACTTGTATCCTGAAGGTGTGTTGGATTTTGTCAAAGACAAACATTACTTTCTCAGTGAATGGCTTACAAATACAGTGCAACGTTCTTTGCTATGTTAAACGGTGGTAACGTTTAAAAACATGCTCTCAAGGTACATGGAAATTCCTTTATGGCAGACTCCCCCAACCCCTCATTCCTTTCTACCTCTCCTTATGTACCCTTTTTACTTTAGAGCCTTTAAATCATTTCCTCTCTCATCTGTCTTTACTTTGGTATTGATTATTTGTCTCTGTTCCCAAGCTTTTTTTGTCTCTGAGTTTTAAAGAGAAATTGCTACAGGGTCAGGGATACATGGGCTAAAAGTTAAAGACATTAGCTGTTCCTCCAGATGGTCATTGACATGTTGGCTCACAACCCTCTGTAACTACAGTTCCAGATATCCAATGTTCTCTTCTGGACTCTCTGGAAAACAGACACAACAGAATGCACAGACAACAGACACAGACACACACACAGACACACACAGACACACAGACACATACACACAGACATACACACACACACACACACATATATATATATATATATATATATATATATATATATATATATACTCACATACATATGTATATATCAATGGACATTTAACCAATATAACTGATGTTTTTAAGAAGAAATTGAGTTGTAAATGAGACTGCGAAGAAGGCAGCCATCTACACACCAATGAGATAGGACTCAGAAGAAAGCATACCCATCCACACAAGATATAGAATCAAGGACAGGCCAAAGTAACTGTCACACCAAAGTCAAACTTGGAAAATATATGAGTTTATTAGGGGTTTTCCAATATAGGTGATGGGTTACTTACAGAAGCAGCAATGACTCAATGTCAGCCAAGTCACTGAAAACCCACACATCACTGGGGATGATGACTCATGAAGCCTTGGAATTCTCTGCATGAACATGCAGTACTGGTTGGAGAGTCTCTTCCCCCAGGAGCTGTTTACTGTTCTGTAGTCTGTGGATTTTGCTTCAGCTTTCCCATACTTATGAATTTTGTTGGCTTTCTGCATCTCATGATCCTCCCACCTCTTCCTGGAAGGCATGCTTCAACTTGGAACTTCTTGATCCTCAAAGGAGACACCGTCCAGAATGGAATGCTTCAACTCTGAAGAAAGTGATGCACCACAAGAGACAATAAGGAAAGGGCTTGCTAATGATTGTTGAAGAGTTGAGGACGGTCCTCTTGTTAATATATGGCTTATCTTATAGCTATACAACTAATATGTCTATAATGCTTTCTTTATATGAAGAATATCAACCAGTAATGGTGGGAGATCCCAATTCTGGATGTAGATCACAGTATCATATGGCCCTCATAGCTATGTATGTGACTTAGAAAACATTAGTTGTATTAAAAGTTTATGAATATTAAATTACCCAAAATTAACTCAAAATCAAAGACCTAATGAATTCCATGTGTTTCTGGGAGTGTGTGTGTCAATGTTGCATGTCACATCTTCACCATACCACACACAAAAACAAGCAGGCTCACTCTGCACCATGCATGCTATCATAAAGTGCCAATAGAAACATAATGGTTTAACTACAGAAAAATGAAATCTTTTAATATTTCCTATCATCATTCTTAAATATATAAATATCAAATTAGTATATATTTATTTTGCATTGTGTTAGAATGTTTAATTTAAAATAAAATCACTGCCTGGATTTCTGACTTAAATTTTAACTTACACAAATTAAATGAGTTTGTCTTGGGCTTAAGACAATTTGTGAAATGGCCCTAGACATGCATCGGTAATTCAGTACATTGCATTTATGCAAAACAATGTTCTCTGTCTTGGTTATTATACAATTAAAACATTGATCAACTCTGAAAAATGTTTTGAATGCTCTCTGTCCTGCAATATCAAACACTCAGCCAACATTCAGTTATTTATGTAAAACTGAACAAGTTTTATATACCCATCACTATCTGAAAATTTGTCTCACCTTTAATAAGTAGTAAAATGACATGCCTACTGAAGAATTGTTTGAAAAAAGTTTTGTCATTTCTTATGTATATTTTGCATACTTACAATTTTTATTTTCTGTTGCTCTGATAATATGCCATGACTGATGATACCATGATACGCTGCATGTAGGGGAGGCATGGTAGCAGGCAGCCAGAGAAAGAAGCTGAGGAATCATATGTCCAACTACAAACAGGAAGCAGAGAGATCTAACAGGAAGTGGAATAAGGCCAAAGATTATCAATGCCCAACTCCATTATATTTTTTCCAGCCAACTGAGGATCCAGTTGGTATTCAAATCCCAACCTCTGAGAGACATTTCTCATTTAAACTACTTTACTGGCAAACCTTGGTCATAGAAATTTTTCCAGAGTGAAAAGGATTGGAGAATAGAAAACTGTAAGGGATATCTAGATTTGACATTTCTCTAGAACATCAGTTCTCACAGGGCTTATTTTCTTTGTGGGAACATTCAACATTGTTATTGAGTTTATGAGAATCTCACCGTGACTGTCACATTGTTGTTCCTAATTGTTGCTGCTCTTCCCGTAGAGGGATTGTACATCCTGCACCAGTGAGTTCAAGTTTAGCCCAGTGACTTGCTTTTGAAAGCAGTGGGAGTAGAATAGGTCCTTTATCTGGAGTAGTTTGACAGATCCTCCTATGGTCACACCATTGATCTTTTGCTTTGAATACCTAATGACATCTCCCTGATAGATGCTAAGCCTCAACCCAGGAGAGACTGAATATTAAACAAGACCCAATTTAAACCACATTAGATAGATATGTAATGCAAACTAAAGATATTGTATAACATTAATAATTTTGGGTTAATTGTACTGATGTAAAATCTAGCACAAGGTAATTGAAATTTTTCTTTCTTTCTTTCTTTCTTTCTTTCTTTCTTTCTTTCTTTCTTTTCTTTCTTTCTTCCTCTTTTTCTCTGAGAGACAGTTAAAATATTAAGAAAAGTCACAACATTTATTTTCCTCTTGCCTCATCTCTTTGTCTATAATTTTTTTCATCAATGGTTCTGGAGTAAAAACAATTGTTTAAGTATGATAATTCCCTAGTATGTCAAACAGTATTTGATATGGCGTTGCCTCTCCAGATGTCCTAAACAAATCATAGAAATGTGACTGGAGGTTTCTGGCCCAGTGCTGTCATTGCACATAACCCCATAAACTCAAGCCCAGAGACACACATTGCTTTGTCCACATTCTTGCAGCCAAGGAGTGACAAAATGAACTACAGATTTAATACTAAGGAGCAGTTTCCATTCCAGACTTCAACCTCTTCAAGGAATTCCAGTAGGCTACGATGAGCTCTGACACAATAGTTTTGTCTTTGAATCATTTGGAAGATGACTCATGTATATAACAGACTCCACAGGAAAGTAGACATGAAGCATTTGGGGAACAAAATTATAACTTCTTAGTCTGTTTCCAAGAACTGAGAGGAGACAGTTTAAGGAAGGCAAACTGTACTGTCTATCTACCCTCACTGGATCAAAGAGTAAATGCTCATCAGGACAAATAAACTATGTGGAGCCCATGAGCACATGAACTCCCAAATCAAAGTTATTTCATGACCACAGAATAAGGGAGGGAGAAACAGTAAAAACCCACAGGCTCTCTTCACATTGTACCTTCTTTTCCTGATTTTCAGAAAAAGTAAATGGGTATCACCACTCTTTGTTTCAAATCCCTTCACTCCTTCCTTCTCCATGCAGTGATAGAGCTGTCATTGTGGGTTTTTTTCTCCTAAAGAACAAAAATAGGGGTGACTATAGATTTATGGGGAATCTATGGTCATGACTTACTAACTCCAGAAGTGAGAGGGTCCTGGTGCATCCAGGATCCTGTGGCTTTGACTTTAATACCTCATACAGAGGTAAAATAATTCATTTGCAGGAATTACTAAGTCACTAACCTTTGATTCCTTTCAAGAACCTTGGCCTGCATGGTCGTTTCCCCCATCTATGCATTGTGAGGATGCTTGTTCAACATGTACAGATGGCACAGGGCTTATTTTTATGCTCAAATAAACAATCTACCTCATTGAAATTTAGTATAAGGTAATATCAGGCAGGTATGAATAATTATAACTTACAGAAAGCTTAAACTGGATAGTCATTAGTATTTTTGATATTAAGAAGCATGTGCTTATACTGTGTCTTAGTTAGGGTTTTACTGCCTTGAACAGAACCACGACCAAGGCAAGTCTTATAAGCACAACATTTAATAGAGGCTGGCTTACAAGTTCAGAGACTCAGTCCAGTATCATCAAGGTGGGAGCATGGCAACTTCCAGGCAGGCATGGTACAGGAGGAGCTGAGAGTCCTACATCTTTTTCTGAAGGCAATAGAAGACACTCCCATGTGGTTAGGAAGAGGGTCTCCTTGCCCACCCCTACAGTGACATACTTCCTCCAACAAGGCCACACTTCACAATGGTGCCATGCCCTGAGCCAAGCTTATTCAAACTACTGCATACCTTAATGACACCTAACCATGCCATTTCACTCCAGTCTGTTAATGACCCCACTTGCTGATGATAACAACCAGATCATTTGCATTCTCAGCCCCTCTCATTTCCATGGTATAGTCGATCTTATTTCAATACACCTTGCTTTGAGAGGGTACAACCAACATATCATGTGTGTACTTGCAGTCTCTCTATCTGAAGCAACAAAAGAATCTACTCCGGCATTCTCTGTTCACTTTCATAGAACACTTATATTTCTGCAACATTTCAATTAGACTTGAAAGCTCATTTTATAAGCACTCAGAATAACCTCACTTTCCAATGTACACTCAGCACATGCATTCATCTTTTGATGATGTCATTCCAGCCATGATGGCCTTCTAATGAACCATCACTTTAGATAAGGTTCCTCAAGCACTGATATCATATATCTCTGGCCTAATATACAACTATATTTTTTCTTTTGTCTATATTCTACTAATACTGTTTGTTTTCTTAAATCTTTTCTCATGTATTTGGCTGTAAAGTGTCCTCTATCAATCTCCTCTTCCTTTGGGTTTCAATTTCCTATAGGTATCTCGGCCAAATATTTCAAATAATAGAAACTCACAGCATTCCCTACATTCACACATGTTTGTTTAATAACATAGAGACATCAGTCTTGCCCATTCATGTTTCCACAGTAACCCAGAAAATGTTCTATCTGATTCTGACTAGTCTTTAAAATTGTCACTGTCTTCTTATTTCACTATAAACACATCCCTACTCAGGAACCATTGTGGGAGAAGATTAGATAAGGGTATGGATAGGCATGGGAAGGGGATAGAGAGCACACGTCAAGATTAATAGTGTTGAGCAAGGGTCCAAGAACCCAGCACAATCCAATGAAAAGGATACTCATAATAAGTAAGCCTCTGGGAAAGATGGGAAATATCTAAAGCACTGTTGATCCCAAGAAAACAGAGACAAGAGAAGGAATGTAATAACTAACCAGAAGAAAAGTGTGACAGCTTTTAGTGGCGCTTGTGTTCTCCAGGAAATCTGAGCCAGAAATAAATCTTGAAAGAAACTCAATATTCCAGGCCACTAACTAGGAATTCCAGGGCTCTATGTAGCTGTTATTCTTCACGTCCCAGACCAGAACACCAGAACACCAGAACACACACACACACACACACACACACACACACACACACACAGAGAGAGAGAGAGAGAGAGAGAGNAGAGAGAGAGAGAGAGAGAGAGAGAGAGAGAGAGAGAGAGAGAGAGCTCTCCAGTTCACCAGGCATAAAATGCCTGGCAGCTCTCAGGGGCTCACCATATCGACAGACAGAGAAGCTCAGCTGTCAGGTAACATCATTATCCCTGGCCTGATGGGTACTTTACTTGGTCCCATGCTGATTCATGGGCAATCTAGATGATGGACTCCTCTACCAAGCTTTGCTGAGGATAATGTTTTACAAATATCATTGAGTGCCATGCACACATTCATAGCAGATTATTTAAAAATTCAACTCTTTGAGCAGCAAAAATGACAGCTGACATGATCTATCTTGCACTAGAGGATGTTATTTTATGTATGATAAAAACTTTCAATGAGAATGGCCATCTCTTTCATGTTTATGTAACTGACACCGTGATGAACACCTTTATATTTAAAGATAAAGCACCGGATAATAATTGTTTAAAACACTAAAATGTATGTCTTTGTCCTCTAATATTCATGAAAATATTAATATGAATATATATTTAATATTCATATTATACATTAATATTACATATTCAAAGTAATTTCTAAAATTACCAAATTGTAGAACTTATACTTCCTAGTTTCAAAATATACGACTACCAACAGCAACTAAGGCAGTATGATATTGGCATAAATTTAGATATGTGGATTGATGAAAATTTCAGGGCTGGACTTAATTCAAGCATTTCCTGATATAAAGAAGTGTCAAGCTGTATGAAAAGGATTCTACATTGAGGGGGCTATGTACTGAGGACTTTTCTTAACACCAACATGCAAGAGTATGTCTTCTGTTGCGGTTCTCATTTGACCCACATGCAAGTCCCCCTCACCCTCTCCCCGTACTCTCACAGTTATCCAGTTGCAGCATGAGCTTGAAATCCTGGGCTTAAAAGGGGACCTTGAGTGAGTTTTGAGATTTGGGTATAGCTGCTTTTAACTTAGACATGCCTTGTCAAAAGTGGCAAGCTATCTGTCCCTACAACCAACTAGCTACTCAAAGTAGAAAACAAGCCACAGAACCACACAAGAGGAAGATGAGGCAGAGGCGTCCTGCCCTGATCCGCAGCACGGGAAATGCTGCACACCCAGTTCTGCTAGGCAACCTGCTCTGGCAATGAATGTCCCCGGCTCTGTTCAGAGCCTGATTCTTCTACCTGGGGATAGTTCATGAGTGAGTTGAGGTTTTATTGCTTCTTCCCTTTACTTATTCCCTGGGGTTCTGGCTTTGCCCCTTGAGACTCACTTTCTTCCTTCCCTATGTTAATGATGCTGGTACAATCACCACAAGACTCTCCAGTTGGGTGACATTCTCAGTTCTTTCGTGCTTCTAAAAACCTGGAAGTCTAGCAGACATATAAGATCTTTGAAAGGTCCTGTTTTAAGTCATGTGGTACTTTTGCCTACTTATCTCCTTTAAAGATGTCTTTGGAGCTTGTTAGATGGCTCAGGGGACAGAGGCACAGGCTTCTTAAGCCTAATAGCAGGAGTTCAATTCCTGGGACCTTCAGGGTGGAAGCAGAGAACTGAGTCTATTAGGTTGTCCTTTGACCTCCAGACAGGTGCTCCACATGTGTTCTCTGACATGCCTGCTGCTGACACATACATAAACCAATGATTTTAAAAAGTACTCTATTTAATTTTTTTTGGAATATACTCAGTTATATTATAAATATCTTGCTTTAAAGGCAAGCGTCTGAATTGACACAGAAAGTTCATGTGGGATCATACACTTAGGAGTTCTTGGTCACATTATTTGTTCTAGTTAAACTGAACTACCTCCTAGGAAACACATTCTTTTCTTAATATAAATTGTACAATTTTACTTAGCACTGGGGTACATTTGAGGTTTTGATAGATACAAACTGTCTTAGTTAGGGTTTCTTTTGCTGGGATGAAATTACCTACTACCAAAGCAACTCGGGAAGAAAGGGGTTGCTTTGATTTAGTAGTCCATATCTGCTGTTCATCACTGAAGGCGGTCAGGATAGGAACACATACAGTGCAGGAACCTGAGTCTGGGAGGCAGGAGCTGATGCAGAGGCCACGGATGGAGGGGTACTGCTCAGTTGCTTGCTTCCTGTGGCTAGGATCATCTGTCCAGGGGTGGCTCTACCTACAAAGAGCTGGGACTTCCTCCATAAGTCACTAATAAAGAAACTGTCCTACAAGCCTCCTGATCACCCAATCTTACTGAGGTATTTTCTCATTTTCTCATTTGAGGCTCCCTCTTCTCCGATGTCTCTGGCTCATGTCAAGTTGACATAAAACTAGTCAGTACACTGATACTTTGCAGTGTTTAATGCAGGCTTAACATATCTATCTCCTGGGATGTTTACAATTCATTTAGGACAAAATCCTTGAAAATCCTTTCTTGTGGTTCAGTGAAATAACTGGCAGGTTATTTCTATCTATTGTACCATAACTCATTCCCCAGCCTCTTACCTCCTGACATTCTCCTGCTCTCCCCTGGTTCTAGTAACTACAATTCTCTTCAATTTGTACAATTTATCTGACTTTAGATCATACACACCCCTGAGATCATTCAGTCTCTGCCGTTGCTGTACCTGCTTATTTCGCTTAGCACAATGATGTCCAGTTCCAGCCATATTGTTCATATGATCAAATTCTGTTCCTTCAATGGTTGGCTAACCTTCTATCATATGTGTGTACCATATTTTCTTTTCCATTCCCCAGTTGATTGATTGTTAGGCTGTATGAAATGTAACAGGGCTGCAAGAAACATATCCCTTCAATATGCTGAATTAATTTTCTCTGGATGTATGCCCAGAAGTAGGAATGCCTGGTCATATATAATTTTTATTTTTACTTCTTTGAGAAAACCACCTCTATCATTATGGAAGTCTTATAAACATTGTACAAGCATATACTGTATTCCCTAAGTCATATTTTATTTTTACAATCTTCTGCTGTCAAGACAAACTTAGAATAATTATTTTCTAACTCAATAAGTCCCTTTTTATACTTCTTCTATATTCTTCTTAAAAAAATGAATCAATTCTGATCTTAGATCATCTCTTTCTTATCTTTTATGACACTCAGCTAGCAGCAACTAGCTAGTATGTTCAGTATTTTATAGGAAGTCAGATTTGTTTAGCAGATTTTTCTCCTGTTACATACCACATCTCAGTATTCTCTAGTCTTATACTTATTAACATCTCATTTTTTTCCAGCCTTGCTAACTATCTCTTGACTGTTGTCAGTTTCCTCTTGTCATATATTTCCAAAGCCAACATCTTACCTTTTAGATTTTTATCATGGCTGTCATTCCTCCTTGGCCCAAATTTCTGAATCAAATGTATGCTGAGGACTCTCTGAAACATATCATCCTGAGTGTCAAGTTTTGTTTCTATTAGCAGTCTAGTGACCTTGTCTGGGCCTCTATGATGCTACACATGTGTCTGTGAACAATAGGCAGTTAATCAGGCCGCCTGTTTCCAGGGACACTCCACCTAGAAGTATGACAGCAGCTAGTTTTAGCTAAGGTGATGATGACAGGCATGGTCTTGACTTCTTAGTTGTCTATCAAACATTATCTTAAGATCAATATTTATAGTAAGTCTATTTTTTACTTTTTAGGCCAGTTAAAAGTTTAAAATTGTTTCTGCACACAAAACCAAACTAAACACACTATTAACTGTTATATCACCTTTATATTACATAATTATGCATTTTCATATCTGATAATTGGTGAAATTTCAATGCATGAAATCATTATTAAATACTTTTTGATTAGCTATCTGTATCTCCAGGGATTATTTGGCATTAATGAGGCTCTGGTGTGTCTGCTTTGTTCTGGTTATGTTGAGGTTCATTCCAGCTTCCAAATTCATACAACCCTTACTCTCCCAGAACAGAAAGGCCTTAAGTGACATTCAACTGGTTGCCTTCAGCACCTGATCCCTGAAAGGACCAAAAAGGATGGAAGGTATGTACCCAAGTCTACTGTGAAACAGCTCAAATTGTGTCTTCTGGTGCTTCACAAGAAAGGTGCTAATTCTCATGTTTAAAATGCGACTGAGGTCTAGAAACCTTAAGAAGTATTGACAAAATTGCTGACCTGGCAAGAAATGTATCCAGTACTTGAAGTTGGGTATGTTTCAGTTTTAAGCTGATAGATTATGATTGTCTACTAAAAACTAAAGTATAAAATAGCATAGATTTATAATAATGATTAGACAGTAATGATAGTGACAATCTATTAAACCTTTCATTGGTGAGTGAAGTGAGTTGATGAGCTCAACTTGGCCTTCTTCCTTCCTTCCAATGCTCTTTCAGGTTTTCTGATCACCACCAACTCAGAATACTGATTGGGTCCCAGTAGACTCTCTGTCTGTCATCAGTACCTACTTTCCTGTAATTGCCTTGGCTCCAGAATAGTCCAGTAGTTCATTTTCGTTGAAACCACATAGGAAGCTCTTTTATTGCAAATTCAAATATAGCTGCTCTTCTCAGACCAGGGAGAGTCTTCTACATGAAGGGCTGAAGTCAGCCTGGACATGTTGCTTTAAGGAAGTCTGTGTTCATTCTGAGAATCTAATAGGAAAATAGAAGTAGGGTTAGCAACTAAATGGAGCTCCTGGGACATTCAAAATTAACCCAGGGAGCAGAGAGATGAGCCCCATATGTTTTCAATTTTCCATCTGCCTAATAATTTTTACATCATCTTCATGAGATTAAATTCATTATAAAGACTCTTAATTCGTTTTACTATAGTTTGGTCATTATGCCTACACAAGATGGATATAATGTCAAGTCCTTCCAGTAAGTAAAATCTTTTCGGCAGATTCACTTTGGTAATACAATAGGAAAAAAAGAGATTTTTACAATAGGAAAAAAAAGTCAAATGTAGTAAACACTCTTGCTGTCTCTGTAATTCTTGCCACCACATCATATTCAGTGGATTCAAACCAATATTCTACACTCCTATTAAGAGTGAAAAGGCAGGCAAGGGAGCTATATACGAAAGAGAGATAATTAGAATATTCAGACAATGGAGGTGAAAACTTCATGTGGATTACTACAGACACACTCTCTTACAAAGGGGACACAAAGCTGGGGACAGGATTGCTATGGGACAAAACTTTGAAAGCACTGAATAACAATTTGAAAAGTGTGTGCACAAATGTTGAGATTTGTTTTTGAACATGAATGAGTAAAATCTGTATTATCATTTGACTCCCATTTCTTCTTTCACAACACATGGAAATCTGCCTAAGATCAAGCTCTGTTGCATGGCACAAATAAATGACTTCCCATTTTTATGTGGTGGGAGTTTTTCTGGGCACTTGTGGCCGATGACTAATCCTGTTTGACAGCTTATCTAATGCCCTTTTATTTAATTACGATAGTGTAAAATGAAGGAATTATTTTTCAGGTGAACAGATTAAAATAAGGTATAGCCCAGCGAGATGTCAGTAGGAGTGGAATGTCTGCCTCTAAGCCTGATGACCTAGATTTGAACCCAGAACCCATGTGGTAAAAGTAGAGAATTTTTCCTCTGGGCTACACATACACACACACACACACACACACACACACACACACACACACACCCCACGTACACACTAACAGACACAAACACACACACACACACACACACACACACACACACACACACACCCCACGTACACACTAACAGACACAAACACAAGTCCCACATAATCTTGCATACATGCAAGTGTGAGCATGTGTTCAGGCACACACACATGCACACACACACACACACACACACACACACGCACACAGAGCTAAATGAGTAAATAAGAATAAACAAAAATGAAATAAAATCACAGATGAGTTGAAAACAGCTATGTGCCTGCTGAAATGCACAGGTTCTTAGTACAAACAGAATGCTCACTGTTCCACTATGGCAAGGCTCCCCGTTGTAGATTCCTATAAGTAACTCTATGAGAGAAGTCCCCAAATGTTGCAATATTCTTATAGTGTATTCTTTTTTAGAAGAGAGACATGGGTTGATCTGTGACATGGCTCAGCAGGTAAAGGTGCTTGCCTTCAATACTGATTGAACCTGAGTTCAATTCCCAAGATACACATCCGAGAAAGAAAGAACCAGTCCCTGCAGGTTGTCCTCTGACTCCACATGTACACTGTGGTATTTATGTACCAATAGAAACACACACACACACACACACACACACACACACACACATATACACACACACACATACACACATACACACACACACATACACACACACACACTAAAAACACACACACACACTTAAAAAATTTAAAGACAAAGGTGCAGAGGTGAGGGAGCCCTTGCTCATCTGCTCCCACAGGTGATCAGCACTATGGGGACAACAGGAAGATGAAGCAAGCTTTCTTTGGTACCATGCCACCACTGCAGCTTCTGAACCCTAACTGTTATCATTGCTTTTCAGTCTTTGCTTCTTCTGATTTTTAAGTCTTCCCACAGGAAGTGGCAAGTCCCTACTTGGGGGTGATAATCAGTTTTCAAATATGTCATAATAGCAGATCGATTCTTAGGGAACATGAATCTTTTCTCTCCCCTAAGGTGATCTTCTATATGCATGTGTCACCTCCTGTGTGACTGCATTTTACCCCAACCAGACTGTCACTGTTCTTTTAAACTTAATGCCTCTCTACGATTGTCCCCTGCCATGAGCGTACATTATCCCCTGATCTTAAGTTCTGGAACTGAGGAGTTACACATGGTTCTTAGCTAAAAATCAAGGTGTCAGCAGAGTTTCAGGGTTTCTTCTGTAAGCCCCAGGGGAACATCTGGTTTTAGAAGCCACCTGCCTTTCTTGGCTCATGGAATTTATAGATTCCTTTCTCTGTCTTCAAGGCCAGATGTGTGACATCTTCAAAGTCTTTGCTCTGACTCTGATCTCCTCCTTTCATTTATAAGAACCTGTGGGATTACAGGGGGACCACCCAGATAATGCAGAACAACATTTTATGTCAGTGTTCTTAACTGTAAATGTTCATATTTCATTTCCAATGCAGACTAATTTGCAGGTTTATTAAATTGGGATGTGAACAGATCTTAGGAAAGGGAATGGAATATTTGGTCCACTGTAACAACTCAGGAATTTTTCATAGTTCTTTCAAAGCATGATCTCCCAAGTATTTATTGTAATTAGAATGTCTGGATATATCGAAGAAAATTGTCTGCTGTGATTCCTGCTAAGGTGACACTTGATAATAACATAAGTTCTGTACTTTAGAGTTCTTGCATCCTCATTTTTATTTTCTAATGCATCCCCCACTTTGTAATTTAATATGCTGACCATTATATTTCACATGCACTATATACGCAAAAATAGGTCTTTCCGATGCAAGATCCATTTTAGTGAACGAATGACAGTGAATTCCATCTAGTATCATTATTTAACCATGAAACATTATAACATCAGTTAAAAGCCTTGAGAGTAGAAGGCAGTGATTATGAAAGCTAGGTTTCTAAGACAAGAAAATACTCAGAGCTTACCTTGATTAAAATGAGGGAACCCTCAAGCCCCCCTCTCCCCAGGAAGGAAACAGTGTAATGAAGTAATGGTGCAGTGAACAATACCTCATATGGGCAACAGCGGAGCCAGTAACTCTGGAAAGTGTCTCCACCGACAACAGCTAGGACCAGCAGCTCTTCTCACCAAACCTGGAATGAGAAGCTGGAATCTGAGGCAGTTGCTTGAATATTTCTGTTTTGTTGCATTTTGCTCATAGCCTTTCAATGTAAATGATAAAGACCTTCAGAGCATGTTTTTGCTTTATACAATCAGCACGTGTTATGTGCATAATCAATCTAATGAAAGCATCTTAAAGAACATGGAAGAGATATAGCTTCAAAAGCTGTCTTTCTAAACGAACAGGGGCGTTTCTTCAGGCCTTTAGGCATTGTGTGCAGATCACGAGGAGGTGGCTGCGGGAGCAGTCTGAGAGCCGCTGTGGCCTGTTGGGCTAAGTTTCTGTACTCACTTCTCTACAACTGATGCCAAGAAAGAGCTGAGCTGCAGCACTAAAGGGGACTCCAGGCTTCAAGGTAGTCTTCTTCACCATCATCTCTGTGTGTGACGTTCAGCCTCTGGCTTTGGACTAGACTTTCTTATAAACTCAGTAGGTTATTTCAGACCCTCAGCTGCTTAACTTATTTCAAATGAAAGCTTAATGGGTTATAAAAAGAATTAAGCTAGTAAAAAAAGAAAAAAAAAGAAAAAGAAAGAAAGAGAAATATTAGGTCTTGTTGCACCATTTAAACTTTAAGGCCCAAGATAAAATTGTTTTAAATGTTGATTAGTCAGATACGTGTTGCTGTAACAGAGTGTTTTAGTTAACCAACTTAAAAAGAGGAAAGGTTTAAATTAACTTCCCGGTCCTTGAATTGGCAGAATTCAGATTTGACAGTTCTGAATTCTTCAAGGTCAGCTGTTCCTTTGCTCCTGGGCTTATAGTAATCCATGACATCATGGAGAGGGAGCCAATGGCGAGCCAGGTTTCTTATTTCAAGGCTGTTGAGAGCCAGAGAGAAGACACAGAGGGTATGTGTGGGGGATTATGCTCTTCAAACACATTCCTCCAGTGACCTAAATTCTTTCACTTGGCTACTTCTCCTGAGTTTTCCACAACTCCCTACAGTGCAATAGGTTAGAGACACAGCCTTTAGGGTGTGTGTGGGGGCGGTGAGAGGGGGCAGGAAGGGAACAACAGAAATCGAAAGGGTCAAGGTACAGTACAGGGGAAAAACTGTTGCACAAAGTGGAGTGATAATAATCTTGAATATGCCTGCTGCTCATGTCACATGATATGCATGCTGTCAATTTTCTTAGTGTTCATCAGTGATGAATGTTTTCCCTTCATGTCTCATATGGCTTGCTTTGGTGATACTGTCATAGGGACAGTGAGCAAGCACGTGAAGACTTGACTCTCAGGTACTGAATTACTGCTTAGATGCTCTATTGTCCCTTTTTGTTGTTGACACTGTCTCATGTAAGCACTGGCTCTGGGTCTGCATGATGGAGATCACAAAAATAATGGGTTCACTTTTAAAACCTCATGATCATTCATTCTGTGAGGAAGACACTCACATGTCCATACATCATCTTGCAATCATAGTAAGTCAAGAAATAGGCAATTCAAGAGAGTACAGTAGCGCAAATTATCCTGACAAAAGACTCTTCCTTGTATTCTCTTGAATTTTCTTGTTGCACCTCCAGTAACCATGCTGTTTTATTTTGTTTCATTTTGTTTTGTTTTGTTTTGTTTTGTTTTACACAAATGTAAAGAGAAGGAAAGACCATGGGATGAATCTGTTGGTAGCATGTGCTTGGATTTTTACATCATACCAAAGGATTATCATGACAGCTTTGTGAACAGGGAGAATATGTTGACTTTTTTGTCATACTTGATCATTTTAAGTTCCTTAAAGCTATAAACATTGGCCTAGAACATACAGCCTTTCAAGAGAACGAAGAGGTCTGCTAAACTCTTTATAGTTAATAAGTAAGAATAAAAGTTTCGGTTTTGTAATTGATTCCATAATTGAGTCACTTCTAGAAGCTGTCCACTTCAAAGAAAAATGCCAGTAATTTTGAAGGTGGTTCCTTCATTATTCTAGCATTCTCTTTTTCTTACTAGAGGAAATATTCCTCTGGCACAGGCTGGATAAAATAGTCATTCTGTATATATTTATGTAACTGGAAGCTTGGATACTTAGTTTCTCAATATGATAGGGTTGTTTTAATTATAAGACTTGGAGAAAGATCTCAAGACAATTGGAATGTCTTATAGATTATAGTGAATTAATTACTTCTTAGAATAGTTTATAGAATTCTTCTTAGAAAGAATCATTACTTTAACACCCCTTAGCTGTTTTAATGTAAAAACAAATATGAGAATACTACGATCTACTAGGCAATGTAGGTGGGTTACTTACATCTCAATCACATCTTGAAATATGGTGACTCTTTAAGTAGTTATATTTGTCATCCATGTGGCAAAATACCAGAAGAAGGCAACTCAAGATAGGAGGAGTTTCTTTCTTTTGGCTTACCTTGTGATAGAGACCATCACTGAGGTGAAAGTACTACGGCAGGAATTTGAGACAGCTGGTCACATTATATCACCATCCAGGAAACAAAGAGAGATGAATGCTGATCTTCAGCTTCCTTTCTCCTTTCTATTCTGTTCAGGCCCCTCTTTGCGGAATAGTGCTGCCCACATCTAGGGTGGGTTCCCCTTCTTCAACTGGCCTAATCTACACGCTCCCTGATAGACATCCCCAGATGTTTGTTTGTATGATGATTACGAATTCTATCAGGATGACAATCAAGACTGAGAAATTTAAAGAGATGATAGCACTAATTATAACAGTAGCTTTCTATGAGTGATTTCTTGTAAGAATTTATAGACGCTGTTACAATTTCTACATTATACATCAAAAATTAAGGTGCAAACATTGTAAAGAGATTATGAGGTATGTGCAAAGCTTTGTTTTTATGCTAGTACCAAGGAAGAGTGCTGGAAAAATTCTGTATGATCACATATTAAAAAGGCACTAAATACACGTGGTATTTGTACTTCTCTGAAGTTTTGTAAGTTTATATTAATAATGTCTTTTAAATTTTAATTTCTAGCTTGCATTTCTGACCATAGACAAGGCTTGTCTCAGTTCCCAAGGTCCTTATGCTCCTAAAGGGCTGCTGGGTAACTCACAGGATGGGCAATAGGGTTTGAGACATGGGGTAAGGATATCCACATCCATGCTCTTCTGCTCTCAAAATCCTCGGCCAAAAGTCCTATCATTGCTAACGGCCTCACAGCAGTAGAGTCTATGGTTTCTGAGGACCGTTATCCTTACCTGGGAAATAGTTATAGTACTCAATTCGCCTTGATTGTCTATATTGACTTAAATTAAAACATACGATACAGTTCTTTGTGAATGAAAAGCTTCTAGGAGAATTTGTTCAATTATAGAAAAACTCTCTGAGGTGATAGGGTGATTCTTTTATTAGTGGGGTGAATCTTATAATTTTTTTCAAATTGACTGACTTAGTTTTTTTTTTAATCACAGAAACTAAAACCAGTAATGCAAAACTAGAGCTCGTGAACAAATAAAATGGATTTTCAAAATGAATTTCAAAATAAAACATAAAACTCAGGCTTAACATGCCTCCTGAATCTTGATATAAAATAACTCAATCAAATTCCCTTTAGACACATAATGTTTGTAAATACTTTATGCTTTGATTTTGAACTAATTCCCATTCTGAAAAGGATTCTCAAATTGCCACCCTCAACATCTGCCATACTTAATCGATGTTTAGAAGTTATTTTAAATGCTCTAGAACCTGTCTGCATTATCAACTACAGGCACAAATTAGCAAATGGAGTCAGGATAGGGCAGATTTACAGTGTTTTCAAAATGTGATAAAACACTTTGTTGTAAGTTTTTGCTGGTACTGTGACTGTTGCCTGTCATTCTCTCTAGCTAGGACAACCCTGAGGGGTCTATTCTGGATAACTTGGAAGGCAGTTGTGTCTAAATAAGATATTCCAACTTAAGGAAGGAATAACCGATTTCACTTGGTAATATTGTACTTAAGGACTTCTTGACCTAAAATTAAATGTTATTGAACTGCCATACTATTTAATTATTGTCCTGAGTTTTATCTTTTATAGTTCTTAAGAACTGTAACTATTCACTTTCTTATCACTCCAACAGTCACAGCTAGTATGATCACTTTAGGTGGGTCTTGGAATAGCAGCCTTTTAAAACAGTGCTTGCATTTTAGCAAATGATTTAATAACATAATGTAATGCTTAATGTCCTCCATCATGAAAAGATAAGCATGCATGGACACTCACATGAATATACATCGTTCATAAGCAGTATTGTGACATGTATGAATGAGTGACATAAAAAAAAAAACTCAGAAGACAGGTTAGACCCAAAAGGAAGGTCTTTTGCAATAATGTGTGTCTTTGACTGCCTTTTAATTACAATACTGCACTAATTGCCTCCTCCACTTAAATTCCACTAAGTTATGCTAAATGTGTCCTTGAGTGACATCAAGCATGAGGTATCAGTCCTTTTGTTAGGAACTGCACATTAGGAATCACATATATTAAACAATATAGATGTTTCCCAAGCCTCACAGACCAAACTGTGGAGAGCCATTGCTGCCTCAAGAATGTGGTCCAGGCCCTCATCATAGAGGCTAAGTATCACAAACACATACAAGGATAGAAAGTTAGCCACCCTTCTATAAATCACAGTCCATTAACTCTCTGGCAGTGCTGTCAGTCCCTAATAGCTTTTGTGTGGTTCTGAAAGGCCACATAGACCCGTTGGAGTAGAAGAGTATAGTTGAATCAGAGCGTATGAAGTTCGCTTGCTGAACTGAGAAGTTGGGGCCTCACAACAAGTGGTTAGTGTTCACAGTAGTTTGAGGCAGATATATGTAATCAGAGTGACTAGCCCCAAATCGACTTTAGAGTCATTATCTGGCCACATGCAAGATCCCTTTTTACACAAAGGCCATCTTAATCTCGAGATATAATAATGATTTTATGATTTGTTATGTTCCAACTGTTAATCATTGATAGTGGTTTGCTAGAACCTTATCTAATGAACTTAATCTCAGTTCAAGTGACCCAAAAGCAAGCATTGAACTTAAGTCTTTCTGGATTAGTAGTGGGAGACTGCCAGGTCAGACTCTGGGAACGAAGATTGCTCTTCCAGTTTTGGCTGATGGAGTTGAAGGAACAGGTTAGACCAGAAGCCTCCTCAGGACAGGCCACACCCACTCTCTTCTCTAATACGTCAGTTCCTCACAGATTCTGGGTGCTTGAACATGCCTTACTGTTTCAAAATGTCTCTCCAGGCACTTGTTAGTGTATTACAAGAGGCAGACCCTTTGTGGGTAAGACATGCAGCAATCATTTGCCATTTGTAACAGCAGAAAACAGTGAAAATTTCCAACTTTCTCCCAAGGTTTTTGTCTCAGTAAAAGATTTACTAGTATTATCAACCCCTGGTAAGTAGTTTCTAGAATTGTCTAAACAACAGTAAAATATTTTTAAAATTTCTCCAAAAGAAAACAAGTTCTTCAAATTAACTTTATTATAAAACCACAATGTGTTCACTTCAAAAGGGTCATCTTTTCAGGCTACAAGGAATGAGAAGGGAAAGATCATAACGTTCTTTGGTTTTCCTAGGTCAGTTCTACTGAACACCTTGACTCTTGAGAAAACCTGAAACCAAACATCATAAAACATCTCCCATTTCACATTGAGACAGTTCTGCATATGCCTCTATTACTCTGCAGGAAAATTGTTAGGTTGAACTATCGCCCGTGGCACCCCATAAAAATTCTTCATACATACAGAACTTGCTTTGTGTTAAGGTAGTTTATCAGCCCATGGCACCTCTAAATTACATGGATGCAGTTGGTTATCAGATGTTGGGCTTTTCTACCTTTCTAGAATCCCTTTCTCACATCTTTGATGTTGCTCCACAGCTTAATTGTGCTTCACTGTTTCCAAGATGGCATAGAACATGTAGAACACCCAAGAAAAGCACAAAAAGTCATGTCTTCAGTTTCTTAAAACTTAAATTGTAAAAGTCGAGCTTGAATAAGAGCTTTGTATAGAGAGCTTGGAAGTTTCAGTCAACTGAGTGCCTACCACCTACCTTCCTGGCTCACCACAAAGATCCATTGACATAAATTCAGTGCTGACTGAGACGCTGGATGAAAAGGTTTAGAAAAGAAGAGTATTGACTGAAAATTGTGCATTTTAAACTATGATTCCTCACATGGAATGAAGCATGCATCCACACCTGTAAGCATAGTGTTTTCTTTTCAAGTGAGGCTGAGCAATGATGAACCACAGTAGTGGACCCTGAAGATGGGAGAGACTCAGGGTTCGGGCATATTAGCAAAATCACTGTCCTTGCACTCTGGTGATTCTCTGCAATGAGGAATCACAGCACGAATGTCAAGCCAGATGTAATGATTTTATCTGTGTTAAATGGAATTTGGAGTTTGTTGTTCTCTCAAACCTTAAAGCCTTGATGTATCCCCAGAATCAGCTTCTTTTGCTATAACTATGGTTGTATTTTCACATCTTACTTAAAATGTACCTAGGTAAAGAAAGAAACACCTTGGCAATGAACTTACTGTCCAAATGAAGAACTTTTCCTTGGTAAATGCAATCAAACCGAATATAGAAAAGCTTTTTGCAGCTGAGGCATCTCTTGGCTTGAGCCCAAGGGGTACATCAGGCCCCTTCTTTAAAAAAATTACATGTTGAACCGTCTCTCAATGATTTACAACTTCCTAATTTTGTCAGCCACAGAGTAAGAAAATCAACTTAGTAGAAAATATCACTTTAAGTAATAGACATGATAGTTGAGGTAGTTGATATGGAGTATGACATTTTCCACATTGATTTCCTTCAGTCTCATAAGCTAAGGCTTTTCTTCAGTAGATGGTTTTTCATGCAGACACTCACAAGCGACAGTGGAGTGCTCAGCTATAAGCAGGGCATTTATAGCACCTCCCTTCCCTCTAAGGCTCAGGGAGCATCATGGCAAAAGGAGTAGAAAGCCTATACGAGCTAAAGAGGGAGGGGCCAAAGTAAAACACCATCTGCTAGTAATTGAAGAGCTGCGATGCTCATGAACTCATAGCAGCTGCAGATACTGGTAGCAAGACCTATCCTCTAGGGGATGGCCCTATACCAATGAATATATGGAAAGCACAAACTGTGGGTTATGGGTTATGGAAAAGCCAAACTTAAAGGAGATATAATGTTGGGAGGGAGGGGTGGAAAAGTGGGGATGTATCTGGGAGTTGCCTGATCTGGCATGGCCTTGGTGGGGACAAAATGACATGGTTCCTGCCCCTGGAACAGAGTCAGCAGACGTGGGTCTCCCATAAGTTTCAATGGCTACCATGGGCATAAGGCTGGTCTGTATATTAATGTACATATTTAGCATTGTTCCTTTAAGGAGTGTCCTCCCTGTTAATGTTAATAACTTCATGATAATCAGAGACAGCACAAGTCCAGGAAGCAAAGGTGTGGATAATGTCTCAGCAAAATGGTAAATGCTGGATCATTCAGGAGAGCCCTTAAAGCTGCGAAGAATTCTAAAATCATGAATTCAAAAATATAATTTCTCAGCAGGTGGTGGTGGTGGCACACGCCTTTAATCCCAGCACTTGGGAGGCAGAGGCAGGCAGATTTNTGAGTTCGAGGCCAGCCTGGTCTACAGAGTGAGTTCCAGGACAGCCAGGGCTACACAGAGAANCCCTGTCTCAAAAAAACAAATATATATATATATATATATATATATATATATATATATATAAAAAAAAAAAAATGTGTGTGTGTGTGTGTGTGTGTGTGTGTGTGTGTGTGTGTGTATAATTTCTCAACTATGCAAAAAGTAAGAATGTAATAGGGGCTTCATGTATCTAAAGGAACAAAAGCAGCTGCATTAGTTAGCCAGCTTGTCAGAAGATAAAAATACAGGCAGATTTCTGAGTTCAAGGTCAGCCTGAGACAGAGCAATTAGTCCATGGATGGCAGAAATGGTAGTTTCAGGATGGGTTGCCATCCTCTGTTCTCAGCATTTGTGCTTAACAGAGGCAGGCAGCTCTCTGAATTCATTTGCAATGTTAAAAGGATATGCTCTCTCCTAAGAATTAAGGGGCTGGGTCATGGGATGCTGATTCATAGGATGATCAAAAGAAAACCTGGAGGAAATGACTGGATTGACATGTAAAATAAAAGACTGGGCTTATGATCTGCAGGAGATGAGTTATCCAGAGAATTTTTTAGAATAGCAAGAGGAAACTGCTTGGAGAAATGTCTTGAGCAGAACACAGAGAGAGCACTGTCCAGAGATCTCCAGAGAAAGCAGAACAGAAAGAGACCAGGCTGGAAAGCTGTCTCCAGAAGAGCATAGGCCACCAGTTTGGACCTATGAGTTGACTTTGAGTCATTTGTTTCTCCCAAACACCCCTCTCTCAAGAACCTGGACCTAGCAGAGGCTGGGTCTTGGCAGGGAGTAATGAGAAAGAGAAGTGCAGGGTGAATGTTATCAAAGTTCATTGTATGTATGTGTAAAATTCTCAAAGACTCAACAGTATATTAAAATAAATTTAGGGTCTAAAGAGATGGCTAATAATGCCCATTGCTTTTGTAGAGGACCTGGGTTCGGTTCCCATGCCCCACATGTTGGCATATAACCATTTGTAATTCCAATTCCAGAGGATCCAATGTCCTTTGAGGGCACTGGGTACACACATGCTATGTGTTTGTGTAGATAAGAGACAGGCAAGAACCTTCATGTCATTCTATAGAGATTATCTACCTTTGTTATTCCTTTTTGGATAGGTTCTCCTCATTGGCCTGAGGGTCCCTTGGTAGGTAGACTGGCTACCCAGCAAGTCCCAGGGACCCACCTAGCCATATCTCCCCAATGCTGGGACTATAAGCTTCTGATACCATAACCAGCTCTTGTTTACAGGAGTTGTGGAACTCTCATCCAGGTCTCTTCTGTTTGTAAACCACAACCAGATGGCAAACCCTATTGCTGAAGAAAATACTCGGTCGCGGGACATAGGGACGGTGATCTCTGCTCTCTAGGTTTCATAGCGCTGGTAGGTGCTAAGCAAGCTTCTGCAGGAGAAAGACATCAGTGCTTTTAGCTGTGGCTGTATACTGCATGCTATAATACTGACCTGCCCTACCATTCATGCCCTTGGAATGCCCAGACTCTTCCAGTTTGGAGTGGGACCATTTATTCTGTGCCACTGTTTGTTTAGAAGTAAGAAAATTACTTAAATTCTTTATATATTAAAAAAGAATTAGACTACTACCATACCACCCTGAATGCATCTAACTTGTCTGATTTCAGGAGTTGAGCATAGTCAGGCTTGGTTAGTACTTGGATGAGAGACTGCCCAGAACTTGTCATTTTATAAGGGTTCACAGTTAAGCATTTGCCTCAATCAATGTAGTCGTTGGAGTTTTAAACCATTGAAACTGCTAAAGGTTGTGGACACTTGAAGTCAGATCACACCTCGCTTTATAAGATAAACAAGAGAATTGGGAACAAATGGTGAAAGACTTTGATTAGAAATGATGTGTTTGGGTATCATCTAGGAAAAAGGTAGGGTTGTAATAGGTAACCTCAATTATTTAGAAGCTAGAATCACCTGGGAGGTGAGCCTTTGGGCTGTTACCCTGAAAGGGTTAATTAAGGAAGTGAGTGCTGCTTGAGTGAGTGGCGTCCTTGCCTGGACTGGGATCCTGGATTGTTTAAAAGGGGAAAGTGAGCCATGCACAGGGGTTCACCATTCTTTGAGTCTTGACTGTGGACATGATGGGCCTGCTGCCTTGACCTCTCCACCATAGTGTATTGCATCTCTGAACCATGAGCCCGAATAAACTCTTTCTCCTCTATGTTTCTTTATTTGGGTGTTTTGGATCACAAGAATGAAAAGCAACCTAGATAACCATCATTTATTTTATGCTTATATTGAAATGAAGGGTTTCACAAGAAGAAAGAAACCCCAGCTGTGCTGGTCCAAGTCTTTAAGGAGGCAGACTTGGAGATAGGCTCCAGCTTGCAAGGGTTTTATTAGGGGAAATGCCTGTGTGCAAGAACATGAGGTGGGAGGGAGCCAGGAAAGGCTCAGAGAGCAGTCAGACTATGAATCAAGTCTGAACTCCATAAGGGAGAGACAGAAGAAAGACTGGGTAGAATCCTCTAGACTACAGCTAGAGAGCCTCAACAGAGGGGTGAGGGACACTTGAAGCTACTGTGAGTCACTACAGAGGTGACTGCTGCAGGGCAGTGTGCCTGCCTCAGTCACCAAGATGCCCATGGTAATTGACCAGAAGCAATGCGAGCAAAGGCAGCACAAAAGTAGTGCAGAATTCAAAGAATAGCTGCAGGAGACCGTCAGCTAAATCCCAGGTAGCCGAAGGTTGACATCCCCAGCTGTCACACCAGCTCATAGAGTTTCAGAATTCTGACACCACCCAATCAGAGCATCTAGTAAGTAATGACCTATAAATGTCGTGCCTTGTTACTCACCCGTCAGTGGAATGGCCCAAATCCAGGCTTCTTGGGCTTAACATTTAAGTAGCTGTCATCAGGTGCCCATGCCATTTACCAATGATATACTGCAGTTTTCCAACTTCTTATGCATACTAGTTTTCTCTGTGTAAATAAATTACCTCAGCCTTCACTGCCTAAAACAATGGCTATTATTATCTCACAGATATGCAGGTTATAAGCCCATAGTCCCTCAACTGGGTCCACTGTTTAGGATGAAACAGGGTAAAATCAATTTGGGGGCAGGGCAAGGGGAAGATTGACCACACATTTGAGAGTTATGGGAAAGAATAATTAACTTTCAGGATCTTTCAAAGTGTTGATGAAATTTTGTGGTTGTGCGACTAAGGTGACAGTGCCTTTGCTGGCTGCCAACCATGGGTCATTGATGGTTTTAAACTCTGCTTCTGTAAGAAGTCCTTCTACCTATTGCCTCTCCCACCTCTTCCATTTTTGTGTGTAGTATGTGTATGTTTGTGTGTATGCACATATATTTATATGCCTATGTGTGTCTGTATATGTGCATGAACAAAAAAGCCAAGGTGCACATTGGATGTCTCCCTCTATCACTCCACCTTAATTTTTGAGAATGTGTCTCTACTGCACCTAGATTTTACTGATTGGCTATACTGGATTCCAGAAAGTCCTAGAGCTCTTCTTTTCCTGTTACATATGGGCCACCATGGCTGAGTTTTGATTCAGGAGCCTGGTGATCTGAATTCAGGTCCCCATGCTTATGCATCAGGCAGTTTAGAAACAGCCATCTTCCAAGCCCTCGTTTCCTTTCAACTTTTTAACATTCTAATTCCTATGACAATATCTTTTGTTGCCCATTTTCTTTTTCCTTTCCATCCTCCTGTTGTTGATCTTCTTCTTCTTCTTCTTCTTCTTCTTCTTCTTCTTCTTCTTCTTCTTCTTCTTCTTCTTCTTCTTCTTCTTCTTCTTCTTCTTCTTTCTTCT
>NC_034594.1:112185532-112196715 GCF_900095145.1 Mus pahari | reverse complement strand
CTCTCCTCCTCCTCCTCCTCCTCCTCCTCCTCCTCTTCCTCCTCCTTTTCTCCTCCTCCTCCTCTCCCTCCTCCTCCTTCTTCTTCATTTTCGTAGTCCTCCTCCTCCCCTTCCTCCTCCTTCTCATCATCCTCCTCCCTTTCCTCCTTCTTGTTCTTTCTATTTTACTGTGTGTGTGTGTGTGTGTGTGTGTGTGTGTGTGTGTGTGTGTGTACATGTGTTAAAGATAAAGAAAAACCAGAGAATGAGGTATTGAGATAGCACATTGGGTACAAGTGTTTGATGCACAATCTGGCAACTTGAGTTAAGTCACAAAGACCAATCTAGAGTTGGAAGAAAACTAACATGACAAAGTTGGCTTCTGAATTCTACAAGTATACTTTGCCCTCCTATATGCATCACACACTGCACATACTTGGGCACTTTAAATAAGAACACCCTTCCTGCATAGGCTTATAGATCTGAATGTTTATTCACTGTGGTGTGGGACTATCTGAAAAGATTATAAAGATTGGAGGTGTGGCTTGGTTGGGGTAAGTATGCCCTTGTTTAGTTGGTGTGGCCTTGTTGGAGGAAGTTGGAGGTAGACTTTAAGACTTTAAAAACCAAGCCAAATAACTCTCTTTCTCTTTCTGCTGCCAGTGGGTCAGGATATAGCTCTCAACAACTCTCCAGCACCATGCCTGCCATGCCTGCTACCATGGTCCCTGCCATGATAATAATGGACTAAACCTCTGAAATTGTAACCAAGCTCCAAACTAAATGCTTTTTAAAAAGTAAGAGTTGCCTAGGTTATGGTATCTCCTCGTATCAATACAACAGTGACAAAGAAACATACCCAAACTAATAAATGAGAAAAAACATTGATTTTTTTAAATTAAAAATTGGTACTGTAGTATGTATCATTGTAGAGATTCATTCATTTAAAACTCATGGGTTTTTTTCAAGCAAACAATCAACCAAAATTTCATTGATCAGCTACTATATGCCAAAATCTAGGATAACAAAATCTTCTGTGTCTTTGGTGTGTATTTGTGAAGAAAGTGAACATTTCTGTGCCTAAGGACCTTGTTTTTTTTATAGAAATTCAAAGTAATGTATTAAATAGTAAATACAGAAGTCATATGTACTCTAGAAGGTTCTGATCATTGCAGAACAAAGAAACAAAGAGTATTCAATGGCTAGAATTAAAAACAGATTTTATAATAAAACAGTATGGTCATTGAGAAGGTCATATCTGGCCACCCATTTAAAATGCATGCAAAGACTAGACATGACTACATCTAGGAAGATGCTCCAAGAACAGGCCATATATAATGCAGAGATGTTATGCCAGGGGATGAGTGGCTTGCTGGAGAATCTGGGATCCAAACCATTGCTATTACAGAAGCAGAGAGTAGAATGGCTAGTGGAGGCTGGAGGAAGCATGGAGAAAGGATGAAGAAATACCCAATAATAGGAGTGATTTAAGAGGTAGATGGAAGAATAAGTATTGGTGTTTTGAGGAATAGCAGGGTGAATAAACCTAAGGATTTTAAAACAAGAGGGGAATCTAAATGTATTCTCCATGAAGATGTGGTGACAGTAACAGTAACACCTAATACATGAATCAAGCTTTATACTATGAAATAAATACATTCAAACAGTAAAATCAAATATATAAAAAGGAAGATGTCAAATGTGACTTCAATAGGATATCGCTTAAGGAACTGGTGGTGAAGCTCATGTATTCTAGGGATTTGCAGGCCATTGTAACCACTTCCTCTCTCTTTCTGCATAAAATGGATCATTATTGTTATCTTTTGTTGAGACAAGTGATATAGTATGATTGACAGTCAAAATGGATTTCTGCCACTGTCTTAGAACAAAGAAACTGAGGACAGCCAAAATATGTCAAAAGAAAAGGGTGATTGCAATAATTCAAGGAATCAATAGTGGTGATCCAGATAGAGTTTGATCTACATCAGGATAATCAATAGGAGATTTTGAAGGTGAAAGTGATGTATCCATGATTTTGGCCTGAGTCAGTATTATGATGGTACTCAGTTGAGTTGCAAAAGGCTGCACTGGAATAGATTGGGAGGAAGATCAAGACTTAGGGCACGTCCAGATTTAGTTGTCTATTGGAGATGACTTCATAGCAGGAAAGGGTGAACTGAGACTAACCCTGATTTGACATCATGCAAATATCTTGAGCTCCCAGGAACATCAAAGGCATGGGCACAATAGTAGAAGACAAGATGGCCAAGTTGTTGGCCCTATGACATCACAATGATGAGTGGTATGGAAGGACAGAGACCATGAAATGTAGACCTGGGTGTCAAAGGATATAGAAGATAAACAATGGGGATGATCCAAAGTCAACAGAATGCAGTGGAGAGCATGGTGGAGACATCTGCATGCTCAAAGTATAATTATTTGGTATTTATTTGCTACTTATATGGTAATATATTCTCTCTCTCTATGTATATATATATATGTATATGTATATGTTGTACTGGCTAATTTTGTGTCAACTTGACACAGGCTGGAGTTATCACAGAGAAAGGAGCTTTAGTTGGGGAAATGTCTCCATGAGATCCAGCTGTGGGGCATTTCCTCAATTAGTGATCAAGGGGGGAGGGCCCCTTGTGGGTGGTGCCATCTCTGGGCTGGTAGTCTTGGTTCTATAAGAGAGCAGGCTGAGCAAGCCAGTGGAGGCAAGCCAGTAAAGAACATCCCTCCATGGCCTCTGCATCAGCTCCTGCTTTCTGACCTGCTTGAGTTCCAGTCCTGCATCCTTTGGTGATCAACAGCAGTATGGAAATGTAAGCCGAATAAACCCTTTCCTCCCCAACTTGCTTCTTGGTCATGTTTGTGCAGGAATAGAACCCCTGACTAAGACATATATATATATGCATATGTATATGTGTATATATGTATATATACATATACCTTGTTTCTTCCTAATATTATCATTATATAATATAATTGACAACTATTTATAAATGTAACACACATTATGTGAATTATAAAAGAAAAATGTATACTTGGCTTCAATAAGAAATTTATCTCAATTTAAAGGCAGGAAAGGTTTGACTTATCCAGATCCTTTGATAATTGCTTAGTACGAATATATTTGTACTATACTTCAACCTGGTTTCTTTGTAATGGTTCAGTGATTATTCTAAATCAACTGAGACTAATTTTTAAAAGTGTATTTTAAGAAATTTTAGTATAGTAGAAGGTCAAAATGTACAGTCTCTACACAGAAGAGGTGAAAGATAACAAATAACTTCTAAGGTAGAGTTGTTGATTTTTAGCTTCAGAGCTCAATCTTTTTTGTTTCTTAAATGTCACTTACACCAAAGAAGATGGTCATAGTGGAGAATATCAGGTTCTCCATTATTGCTTCTCTTTGCCTTTCTTTTTCTTTTTCTTTGTAACTTTTTATTAGATATTTTCTTGATTTACATTTTAAATGCTGTCCCCAAAGTCCCCTATACACTCCCCCTCCCCTGCTCCCCTACCCACTCATTCCTACTTCTTGGCCCTGGCGTTCCCCTGTACTGGTGCATATAAAGTTTGCAAGACCAAGGGGCCTCTCTTCCCAATGATGGCTGACTAGGCCATCTTCTGCTACATATGCAGCTAGAGACACGAGCTCCGGGGGTGCTGGTTAGGTGGTAGAAGATTTCAACTTCTAAATCATTGACAAAGAAATACTATAATCTAGCTATTACACACACACATACACATACACACTGCTATGAAAATGTTACTTACTGAAGGGTTCAGTTAAAAAATAAGGAAAAGGATAAACTAGTGAAAATGTAGCTACTTGTGGAGTTTCAATTACAAATACTGCTGTTCCAGGAAGTGTTCGTGAGCCCCAAAAGACCACCAAGGAGCTGATTCAGATGCAGTCTCTTTAGGGTCTCTATTTACAAGCTGGAGCTAGGGCCACACCATTGTCTCTAACAGCAATATGGGAGGATGTAGCCCCAAGCTCTTAGGGGAGAGGGGACAAGGCTTTATAAGAAGTGGTGAGCAAGGGAGGGGAGTTTAGCCTGGCAATTATCTAATTGAATGACTATTGTACACTGATAGGTGGCTGCTCTGAAGCAAGACCATATACAATCATTAACTAATCTTTGATTAACTGCTGCTAGGAAGTAGCTAGGGAGTATCGCTGGGCAAAAGTAAGCCATGGGGTCCTTCCTGGTATGTGTGTGCAGCTTGGGTTCTGTTGTAGGGCAAGTTCTCAGGTATTATTATTATTATTATTATTATTATTATTATTATTATTATTATCTTTAAGGTAGAGGCTAGTCCCAAGATGGAATAGGTTTGGCCTCTCAATACAAATAATAAAATACAAATACAAGTACAACATAATGAAATCTAACTGCTTGCTTTGTGAATAAGCACTCTCCATTAATCATCTATAACTAGCAGTGTAATTAATCAACCAAGAAGTCCACATTGATAGATCAAACCATTCGTCTCACCCTGCCATTAGTTAGGGTGATAGTTTTGAAAGGCAAAGGTTCCTCGGACCCTAATGATTGTTGGAGGCTGCAGACATTCCTATGTGGGGTTCAATCAGAGAGGATTAAATCATTGAGGATGTCATCTTTAGCAGGAGTATGGTACTTTGGCAATGCCCTTATTTCCTCTTTTGCTTTCCAGTTGCCTTAGGGGTGCCAGTTTCCTCTATTATATGCTCCCTGCCTCAGTCCTGAAAGGAACTGGATCCAGTAATCATGGACTGAACCTGTAAGCCCAAATAACCTTGTTCCATCACAGATTTTTTTTGTACTAATTATAGAAAGCTAATTCAATCACAAATCTGATGTCTTTGGAATGAGTTCTTATTGGTTCAGGGTTTGTCATAATAAATTGCTGAGTTAGTATGATTTGCTTCTGTCATCACAACATGTAGGTGGGAAAGAGTCCCTTTGGAAAAATATGTACTTGGTGCCTGACAGGATCCAACACCTTCCTAGAAGACCTTTTAGCAAGACTACTGCATAACACAGATGCTTGTTGACCCAAAGAGAATAGGCCATGAGTAAATGAAAAAGAGGAAGCAACATGGAAGTCTCAATGACCGCATCATCCTTTTAGAAGTGACCCTCCATCTCCTATGCTGCATGTATTAGATCATGTCACAGGTCCAGCTCATGTACAAAGAACAGAAATGACACATAAGCTTAAACATATTAGGAAATGATAAATTCACATTCTGAAAGGCAGTTCACTACTCTTAAAATGAGTGAGGTGTGGGATCAGAGGTTGTTCTAATTTGGTTTTGACTGTTGTAACAAAACATGGACCAAACAAGAAAAAGATTGATTTCACTTACAGTTTACAATGGGCTATAGTCTGGGGAGGCTGAGTCAGGTGATGCAGAGACCATAGAGGGATGTTGTTTACTGGCTTGCTTCTCCTGGCTTGCTCCGCATGCATGCAGCCCAGACCTTCTTGCCCAAGGATGATAACACTCTCAGTGAGCTGGGTCCTCTGACATCAATTAGCAGTCAGCAAAATGTCCCGCAGACATGCTCAGAGGCCATTCTGACGGAAGCAACCCCCCAACCGAGATTCTCTTTTTCCAGTTACGTGGAGGCTTGTGTCAAGTTGTCAAAAACTTTTTGACACAGTTGTTAAATATAATAATGTGTACACATGATTGAGACTTTTAAGCTTTTGGTGTCTGAAGTTCTTTCCTCCATTATAGACATCATCCAGGTGCACTGGAACTCTGTGGTTTTAATTACACCATCTCTCTTCCAGGCAAGGATAATTGCCTGCTAAAGTAAACATCTCAGATAGCAAGTCACTGTTGCCAACCCCTGTTCTTGCTCTGAGGCTTAAAACTGGGAGTTTCTACTGTTCAGGACAATAGACATAGTTTTAACATGCTTTCTCTAGCTTTTTTCCTACAATTTACAATTTATTTATTTTCTATTTTTGATTAAAATGGATTCTTCTTTCATATAATACCCCCTGACCACAGTTTTCCTTCCCTCTCTTCCTGTCAGTTCCCTGCGTCTCCCCCTTTCTCCATAGCCACGGCCCCTCCATTTCCTTTTCAGAAAATAACAGGCCTCTAAGAGACCGCAGCCAAACAGTACAAAACAAGATACAATAAGGCAAGGCAAAAGCCCTCATATTGAAACTGGACAAGGCATCTCAATAAGAGGAGAAAAATCCCAAGGGCAGGCAAAGAAGGCAGAGATATGCCTGCACTCACTGTTCAATTTCTGTGAGCCCATGTGAGCATGACTTAGGTTGATTCAGTGGGCCATATTCTTAAGTTCTCCACCCCCTCTGATGTCTACATTCTTCCCTCACCGTCTTCTGTGGGGTTCCCTGATCTCTGAAGTGACAGACACAATAGAGAACTCCAGTTTAGTCTCTCTCTCTCTGTCTCTGTCTCTGTCTCTGTCTCTGTCTCTGTCTCTGTCTCTCTCTCTCTCTCTCTCTCTCTCTCTCTCTCTCTGCCTAATATCTGGCTGTGGGTCTCTGCATCTATTCCCATCAGCTGCCACAGGAGGCTTCTCTGGTGAATGCTGGACAGTGCATCAATCTATCCTTCTATGAGTATAGCAGTATATCATTAGGAATCATTTCATTTATTTCTCTCTTTTTTTTGGCAGTTATATTTGATCATATACTAGGTATCTGGCCTATCTAGTCTCCTATCCCTGTCCATCTGGACAGCATAGATCATGGCCTACCTTTATGGGCTGGCCACTCCCACAAGTTCTGCACCACCTTTGCCCCAGCACATCTTGCAGGCAAGATAGCTTGTGGGTGAAAGTTTTAGTGGCTGGGTTAGTTTCCTTTTTTTTTCCCCATAGCCTACAGAGTGCCTTCTTATGTCAAAAAGACTAGAATATAGAGGTTTGTCTACTTTTGAATGGGACCTGGGATAGCCCACCTCCACAGGGAGCTCTGTTCCAGCCACCACACTGACTTCTTTTATTTTCTTGAATTATTTTTTTCCCAGTACTAGACGCCTGTACCTGTTATTTTCTCTAGCTTGGACACTTTCTGTACTAGTTTCCTGACCACAGTTAACATGTTAGCTTCTCTTTTCCATCTGCAGGAAGAAAATATTACAGTAGACCAGCCCGGGCCATCTTAAGACTAACTCTAAACAGTGAAGCTGTTAAAGGATTTTGGCCCTAGAATCTTTTTGGCATATCACACCTTAATTTGATCTAAGTTAATGCTCTTTGCCAACTAGCAATTGTATCATTTTTATTTTTCAGCATGAAAAGATCTTGGACTCATTCTTTCTGTCACTATAAAGGAAGTTTTAGTATTTTTTCAATACTAATCATATTCCTGCCTATACCAAACACGCTTCATTTTCCCATGAGTTCTTGGCAGGGATATGTGTTCCTTTGCTATGCACAATGATAAAACTCAGCTGTACTTTGATTTTTTCTTCTTTCTCGAAGGTTCTACTGGTCTCCTTTCCATTCTCTAGCCCTTTCTTTTGAAGTCCTCTAATTACAGAAGTGTGGTTGAGATCTTCATCTGTAAGTAGAGTTCAGGTTCTAAGAGATAATGAGTATGTCTGCTCTCACTCTGATGCACCCCAGCACTTAGCTGTACACGTAAATGCAGGGCTTCCTGGTGCATGCTTTCTAAACAATCGAGTAGATAATTGTTGATTTCATGACCTCAGAGTCAAAACCAAGAAAGTGCATGCATACATACTTCTTTGATTTTCAGTGCTTTAAGACTATAATTTTAGGCAATGGTTGATTATATATATATATATATATATATATATATATATATATATATATATATAATAAAGGAGGCTACATCCTCACCCTTTACTAGGTTGTGTTTACCAGTTGTAAAAGTCATCTAATCGTCTGGAGAAAGGCAATTTCACCACCCTTGCCTTCTGACATTACAACAACATGCCTGAGCAACTGTGCAGCACCAGAGCTGCCACAGAAATCCTTCTCTGAAAAGCTGAGGTGATCATGTTACAGCCCAGAGCCTGGGATCTGATTACTCTTGCTATAGAAGCCTGGAAAGTTACAAATGTCATTAGTGGCCATTAAATTACTTGGCTTGACTTTCAAAGACTATCTCTGATGTTTGCCTCTGTGATCTCTCATGGCTGTAAACGCTATAAGTTGGGTGGGGATGCATTTTCACAGGGATGCATATTCTTTGAAAGATTCTATGCATTTTGCCCTTCTGTAATGAAATCAGAGGCTGTGCTTAAGAATTGAAATGGAGAAGCAAATCTTGGAATTAAGTCTGTGTGAGTATTGGCATGCTCAGACCGTCTTATGAACCCCACCCACTACTCCCTTCTGTTTTACCATGTTCAAGCACTTTCATTCTGCATCTAATTTTAATGTGCAAACCATCTCATTCCCTGCGATTATAAAGCATGTGTTAGCACTTAAGCAGCTGGAGGGGGTTGCCTAAGGTAAGAGGATTGATAACATAGACCAGGCATCTTAAAAATGGCTTTGTGTGATCTGGCACTGCTAGCTAAGGCTTTATGTTCATGGTTCCAAGCTGTCTGTCCGGGACTTAGAGAAATTCAGGCAGTGAGTACACGAGGCTATTTTATTCCTGTTACTTGGTGTTGATATTTCAGGATATTTTTGCATAGCAAATGTCTAGTTAAGGAAGTCTGAAGGTATTCGCAATCTGCTTTCTTAAAGGAGCTGGAAAAGGGAATAAATTTGTCTAAGGATGATGGAGAAGTGATTGGAAAATATGACTAAGATCTAAAAAAACTATATCATGTTCTGACAGCATTGCAGAAAGCAAACAGATTTGTGAAAATTCAGGTTTCATTGCTACTTCACCAGCACCTCTTCTCATTACATCTTCAAGATTAAGAAAAAAAAAATCAGCTTATGTATACCCATTATCCTTACCTTAAGGATAAGGGGTGAATAGTTCACATTTAAAGTCAGTACCTTGGATAAAAATAACCACGAGAATCCAAAGTAATCTTAGAAAAAATTTTAAACATCAGTAAACTTTAAACTACTCAGGATTACAGTAAGTGCCCCAGATTTTCCATCTGTTTTACATACACCAAGTTTTCCAGGCCTAACCTAATTGTATTTTAATGTAAGCAGTAAAACCAAATAGGGATATTCTGTAGGTACACCATTTGCTTTCTGATCCCGAGAAAATCCTACCTACATTGCTAGCATCTCAGCAGTTGACAGTGTCATAACTGGTGATTTTTAAAAATTGTGATTCCTTCCTTTTTTCCTCTTTTTTTTTTCTTCTAATGATGGATTTTGGAGGCAACAATAGGTTCTTATATTTGACTAAGTAGTGCTGTTAGATCCAACAATATGATCAGCAGGTGAGGGCACTTGCCACCAAGCCTGATGAGTTTGATTCCTCAGGACTCCTATGGTTAAAGCAAAGAATAGACTCCAGCAAGTCTTCATATGTGAGCCAGGGTAGGCAGAGACAAATGCACACATATACAGACACACACACAACAAAGAAACTTTTTTAAAAAAAATAAGCAGAGTAGTTAAATTCACATATGATAAATACAAGCATAAACACTAGGGCCCAATGATTTAGAAACATGTGTATCATATAGAGATAGAGAGAGATAGAGATAGAGATAGAGATAGAGATAGAGATAGAGATAGAGATAGAGATAGAGATAGAGATAGAGATAGAGATAGAGATAGAGATCTTTTCAAGACATCCACAACTCAGTTTTGACTCACAGCCTGTGGCTGAAAGTATTGAGTTGTATGAGTTAGTAATTCATTTGTAGACATTGCTGTGGGAAAAGAATGGAGAACAGGGGAGAGAGGCAAAAGAAACACATGACCAATTCCAGGAATCAAACCTGGGAGACCAGCATCGGGGTGCAGATCTGAGTTTATTGCAGAGCACACACATTTGTATACAGTGCTTTAGCCAATCCCTAGCCGTAAATTCATGGCCAATCGTATCTTGTCACCCTGTCACTTTGCTCCAATGATAGCTCTGCCTGATGTTACTCAGAAGCAGCAGGGTAGAGGGGATCATTGTCACATGTTAGGACTTCCATGAAGATAGGGGAAGCAGCCACCACTTTCACCTCAGTTCCTTTTTGGTGTCTCACTGATGTTCGAGGAACCATCTAAGATCTAATGCAGTATACAGAAGCTCAGGACTCTGAGGAGTCCCAGGAGACTGTGGCAGCTCGCTCTTCATCCTATTCTTTTCTTCACAAGATTGACCTCCACATGCCCCACGAACTGCTTTCTGCTAAGCAGACATGTGTTTGATTTACTTATTCATCCAAAACTTATTACACATATTACACATCTACTACAAGCTTGGCATTTCTTTTGTATCAAGTTTAGAGCAGAAGAAAGAAAGAAGGAAAGAAAAAAGAAAGAAAGAAAGAAAGAAAGAGAGAGAGAGAGAGAGAGAGAGAGAGAGAGAGAGAGAGAGAGAGAAAGAAAGAAACCAGGAAGTAAAGCCCTCTAACTTGTGCAAATTAAGTTAATTTATGAATAAGCAAGACCAAATATTTTTGCTTTTAATATTTTATTAAATGTTTTGGAATTAGGTACAATGCATTTTGATCAAATTAACTCCCAATTACTCCTGTAAATTTTGTCAGATTAACCCATATCTCCTGACCTCCAAATTCATGGTCTCTTTTGGTAAACTATTTTAAGTTTAATAACCCATTGGCTCCACTTTGAGTCATCCATATACTTTTGTGAGTGGGTCCATCCACAGGAACACTATTGATCTTCTAGGAGACATATCTTTAAAGAAACCCCAGGCATGCCTTGGAAGGAATTTGTTATTATTTGCTTCTGTAGACTCCTTACCTGCCAGACTCTACATCCTCAGCCCTGGAACATGAACTCCACAGTACATCTTTCAAGCCCTCACATGGCCTGCACTATGACATTTGGTGTGCTAATATCTTGTCCTATTTATAAAAGAATATCTTCCTTCTCTAATGGATTTGTGAGGATTAAAGGAAAAAAATGTATCTGTTTCTGTATGTTAAATAAAGGTAATTCCATTTAGCCTTATTTTTGTAAGTTCAGCAAATCTTAAGTGTAATTCTTTCTTTCTTTCTTTCTTTCTTTCTTTCTTTCTTTCTTTCTTTCTTTCTTTCTTTCTTTCTTTCTTCCTTCCTTCCTTCCTTCCTTCCTTCCTTC
>NC_034594.1:112183832-112185362 GCF_900095145.1 Mus pahari | reverse complement strand
CCTTCCTTCCTTCCTTCCTTCCTTTCTTTCTTTCTTTCTTTCTTTCTTTCTTTCTTTCTTTCTTTCTTTCTTTCTTTCTTTCTCAACCAAAGTTTTTAGTGTTCAGGATAGCAAAGAGGCAGATATTGTGGCTTGAAACAAAACACAGCAATACAAAAAGGAGCACACATTTTTGTGTGCATATGTATGTACATGCACATGTGTATGTGTTTGTGGAGCTATGCCACATATGTACAGGTTCTTATGGAGGTCAGAAAGGGACTCCAATTGCCTGAAATTAGACTTGTAGGCTGCTATGAGCTGCCTGATATGGGTTCCAGGCAAGTCCTGTTGGAAGAATAGCAGTGTTCTTAATCACTGAGCCATCTCACCAACCCCATGAGAAAACTTCTGAGAAAACATCTAGCCAACAATAGAGTTTTTAACTAAATGAATTTGTGAATAACTGTACTTGAGAGAAAACAACACATGAAAATGAGATGATCTTTTTCGAACTACACAAGGAAGAAAGAGTTATGAAACATAACTAAACAGCCTAAGAATGTCTTTGAATTTTGAGAACATTTTTTTTTCCTGAATACATTCTTTATCATATCTTGGCATTACAACTTGGACAATGACTGCCTACTATTACTTACAATTACATCATAAGCATGGTGTCATAGCAAGCTGTGATGCTAGGACTCTGGAAGCTGAGAAGTAAAAAGTAACTACCAGACCTATATGGTCCACACAGAGAGATACTGCCTCAAAAATCGCCGTCTTTAGAAGCACAACCTGGGATGTAAATTTTGTACTTATCTTCCCATCAAAAATCAGTAAGATTTGTATTCATAAATTTCCAAAATCTCACCATTACATAGTGAATTCATGTGATAATAATAGTTCATGTACCTAATAAAAAGTCAAACTCAAATGAGTAATTAAAATTTAATGTTTTATTATGCTTTGAATCAAGCCTATATGCATGGACAGTACAATCTTAAGAAATTTTTTTACAAATTGACTTTTATATCATTCACATCAAACACTCAGACTGTTGTAAAAATACATAAATAATAATAAGTAATGTACTTAAAAATTTAAAGTGCAAATATGAGGAAAAATTTTGTCACCCCTATCAGGTTGAAATCATTGAAATCATAATCATTTTATTCCCACCCCCGTTAGAATGGACATTATCAAACACATACATGGTAGCAAGTGACAAGAGCCAAGAGGGTAATGACAAGGAATAAAGACACAGGAAACCACTGTGAACGTTAGATGTAAATTAGTGCAACTAGTTGGGAAACCAGATGACAGGTCTTCCAAAAAATGAAAATAGTATCCCTAAATTATATGTCCTCACATTCCTACATCCTGTGTGAGTGTGTATGTGTGTGTGTGTGTGTGTGTGTGTGTGTGTACTGAGATATGTATATCAATGAGGTATTTGTACTCTCTTCATTTCAACATTATTGATAATAGCCAAGCTTTGGAAACAAAGTGTCCTTCAACCAATGAATGAGTAGAAAAAACATTCTGATG
>NC_034594.1:112093264-112183162 GCF_900095145.1 Mus pahari | reverse complement strand
TTTTTTTTTTTTTTTTTTTCTTTTTGAGATTAGAACCTTGTCATACATTAAATGGAATGAAACAGATGGTGGGAGAAAGGAGTTATGATAGATGCAGAGATGCCCTAAGCAAGGCAGGCACTTGTGAACTAACTACGTAAAATACTGTGGGAATGAATATTCTGAACACTAGAGCAAGATCCCAGGAATGGATTTCTGTAGTGGGAGTTGAATGTTTATCATAACTGATTGATCAAGAGAGAGAAAGGACAATATGTTTGATAGATTTTTCCCAATGAATTAAAATCTACTAGGTGCCATATACACAAACACTGCATGTAGAACATCCTGTTATAAATAATAACCCCAACCACAGCACTTACTATTGGAGGTGATGACCCTTAATGACAGATGTTCCTTTTGAAAGTATAGAGCCAAACTAGTTAGGAAACACACACACACACACACACACACACACACACACGCACACGCACACGCACACACACACACACACACACACACACACTTACTTGAAGACAGGCCCTGGACTCAAGTCTACCAATTCAGAAGAAAGGAGAAGGGTAAATAAAGACGATGAAATAAAATCTGAAATCCGAGATCTCTTTGGGAAAACAAATCTACTGTATGATTATAACTAGCCCCTGGATAACAAAGTATTTAGCTATTGAGGTATTACCCCTCTACCTACCTAATTCCATAGAGAGTGGAGCCATTTCAGTGATTATTTATGCAGAGCAAAAGAATTCGCTTTTGCTTCAAGCCCATTTTGACCAGGAAATCTAATGAAAGATGAGGGGGTGGCTATTTTCTGTGTGTAACAATATGACGGACAATGGAGCAGAAAGTAAGATATTTCGTTGGTTCTTCCTTTCACCTGCACAGCAGAGCAGGAACCTGCGCCGACCCAAGGCTACACAGTTGATTCTGGGCATCCAACACTTTAGCATTTTTTAAGAAATGTCCCATTTGTAACCCCCAGGAGCATAGAAAAGCAGTATTCTTATGTAAATTAGAGACTTCCTCACAGAAATAGGATTTAATATGAATTGAATAAACAAACCTGAAAGTTCAGACCGCAGAAGTTAAACTGAGAAACGGCGTTAATACCTCCAGGACCTCTATTAGGGAGGGAACTTCTGTTGATTGCGACTGCAAAAAGCGGGGCCACAGTTGCATTCATTGTTCAGTGAGCTTTTCTACACAGTTCAACCCACCGACAGCAATGAATGTTGATTGTGACCTTTGTAAACATAGTCTCTGCAGAGGCGGGGGAGAATCCTGTCGGGTCGTGCTTTGCGGTTCTGTCTCCAGCAAATGCAGAGGGCCACGGAGTAGATGATGGTTAGCTATAGGGTACAATCAACGGTCGATGGTTTTTATTTGAATTCCAAACTCACCGACAGCGTTGAATGTTCACCGAAGCAACCTGTGAGGCAGAGATGTGCTGATTTAACAGTAGCTGTGGGAATCTGGAGCTGGAGGAAGGCAGAGGAAAGCCCAATCCTTTAACCAAACCTGTCACACATTTTAAACCATTTCAAAAGCATAAGGAAGAAAAGAAGCGGGATTCCTCCAGCCCAGAGCTTGGCAAACCTCCACTTCGTGCTGTGTCAAAGAAAAGAATCTGATTTTTTTTTTTTCAAAAGGGAAGAAAAGTCCTTTTTGGGGGGCTTAGTTACAGGCTGTTAAAGACAGGGAAAATTTATCATTCAACAAAATTGGACCTATCAAAAAACAAAACAAATAGTATCTAAGTATCTTATAATTTAAATATTGGGTGCATATAATAAGAACAGTAAGGATGCATGTAGGTCATGCAGAATCAAGCAGAAACCACTTAGGTTCTCTCAAATTACATTGCTAACAATTTTGAAGTTCTATGTTTACAATGTGTTTGGAATAAGCATTTAGTTTACAATAGGCATTTTTAATTAGTATAATTTCTTTTAAACATACTTATTTTTAAAGCAACCAAGGAATCAAACCAATTTAATGCATCTTTCTTTGCATATGACACAAGACTTTAAACTACAATGAAAATTAATACAACCTATGCATACTGCCTGAGATTCAACTCCTCTCACTTTAGTTATTAATGTCCTAACATTGTTATTTGTTATGATTCAGTGGATCTTGCAGTAACTTCTATCCATTTTCTAGGTGTTCTCTAAGTGAAGTGCATTTACAAATTAGTATGAACTCTATTGAACATGTCTTCATAACTGATTTCAATAATCAATTTAAACAAAAATCCCTTTGTACTCCTCAAAACCAGTATAGAAAGTTACTACATTATACTTAATGTAGACTCTTATATGGCTTTAATGAGAAAATGTATAAAGAAAAAAACTTAATTGAAACTATTCCTAGTTTTATACAAATTGTTGTAACTATTAATAAAATATTGGTGAACCATTAAGTCCAAATTTTTATACATATTCATTTTATTCACTTAGAATATTGTATGCTAAACCTGTAATCATTTAGTATCTTGTACAAAAGAGATTACAGGACAAGTTTCTCTGACTGGTATTTTGAGGTAAATAAGGTAAATGATCTGCTGATGGTATGCATTCAGACTTCAGATAGTTACAGGACATAAAACTGATGAATCTGGATAGTGCTGTGTGGCTTTCTTTGAGATAGCTTTCCTGCAGAGGGCTCTCTCTTGTGGTAGGAGAGCAAGTCTTCCTGGGACCATCTGTGTTACCAGTGTCACCTGAATGCATGTCGCATGTCGCTCATGTTCCCTTGCTTGACCATTGCACTACCATATTCAGGCCAGCATCCCATTGCTTCTATACATACCTGTCATTGCTTTTGATATCCACTAGCATTTTTCCAAGGATGCTGAGCTGAGATTCCAAGCCATGATCTTTGCCTTATCTCAATATACAAACCTGGAACTAAGATCAAGCCATTTCCATCTGAATCACAATTAATATCAAAGCATTGCGATGTGAGGGGGTTTCCAGAACCTTCTAAAATCCTCTGTAGAAAACGCAGGTCCAAATTTCTCAAATTCTTAGAATAAAAATACGGAGACTACTATCTTGAAGCTCTTAGGAGATTGAAAGCGGCAGAGCAAAGATGAACTATTATTTACCCAAAATAAAACATGTACTTTTCTCATGGCTATAGTTTTTGATGAGAAAAGCCTCTCAATCATTTAAACTCCCTCTCCATGAGGGAGAGCATCTCTGCTCTTGCTGCACCTGCCTTACAGTAAGGGAATAACTTCAGAATGGTATTCTACAGGGGAAAGATGTCTACTGCCTTACAGTAAGGGAATAACTTCAGAATGGTATTCTACAGGGAAGGATGTCTACTTGCTGATTTAGCTTTTATCTTTCCTCTGCTTTCTACAATGCTGATTCCAATCACTATTTTACTCGCTTAACCTTGTCTGCACTGTTATTCCCCAAATTTGATAATTGGCTGGAATACTGATGTTGGACAGTATTGAAATTTTACATTTTCTGTCAGGTGTATAGTCTTATTTGACTATTTTTAGAAAACCTTAAGATTCCAGGATTCTAAATCGGTGTTAACCATCTGCTTCCTTGCAGTTTTTCTTGAATCAAGAGCCACCAGAAATATGTCATTTGTGTGCACATAGGCAACCATACTCCCTTCATAATTTTGGAAGGTTCTGGACAGGTTAAAGCTGATTTGCGCCAATGCCAAATTTACTTGAGCTTTTATTCCTCCTCCGGAGGCTTTGGAAGCATTAAGAATTGTAGCTTTGCTTAAGGTTAGCAGGTCATAAATAAACCAAAGCAATTTCTTTGCTTTGAGCAAGCGGGTCAGAGAATACATGAAATATCACTTTTAAGCAAAGCAAACTTTAACATGAATTGACAGAGGAGCATGAAAGAGAAGCACAGTGCGCCTCAGTAAAAGGCCACAGGGATTCGGGATGCTGGGCTTGTCTGTTTTAGAAATAGACTGTATATCTTGTTTGATGACCTGTATTTAATTTAAGTGACTGCTTCTGCCAGTCCTTCCAGAGGGCAAGTGTGTGAAATAGAGCATCTCACTGTCACTCTGCAGCCCTCTCCTCTGCCGGATGCCTTGACCTGAATTGGGATGTGGGCATTGATCTGACAAATGAGAGGGAAGGAGATGGCGCTACCACACACATTTCATCCTTACTTCTAGTCAGCTGGAAATTGTCTCAGTGGTCTGGGGTAGGAACACAGTCATAAGCTCGCTTATAAACTAGTTTTCTTTTCTGCTGTGAATATGACTCTTTTCAAAATGCAAGAAGTAAGAAATGTCATACTCGCAGTAGGAAACATTACTGCTTCCTCCCTTCCAAAGCAAGCGTATGCCCTCTGTGAAATACAACGAAGAGGATTCCAGAATGACTGGCGTTGGCGTTCTCAAGACGCCTTAAAGTCCATGTCTCTTTCTGTTCGGGTATCATTTCTCTGTTCAAGAAATCTCATGAAACGTCTCAGCTCTAGCAATTTTCCCTTCTCAGTCAGACAGAAAAGAGCTCAAGTTACAAGTGCTCACTCTCCGGGATTATTATCAAAATCACAGGGTCCTCTGCCCATCTCAGTAGGAAAGGTGAAAGCATCAGAGAGGTCAGAATGGAGTAAGTACGGTTAAAGAGCTCAGCAGAGACCATGGGCATTGGGCTCTGCCGAAGGGAAACAGGACAGTCACGCCAAAGCTTGACTGAAAGACAGTCATCACTTTAGAGATGAAGGCCCATAGGGATGATACTCCTCTCAGCACTGTTGTAATCTACGTTATTCGCCCTACAAAATGTCTTATCATTTTGCTTTCTAAAAGAAAAACATCCTAGTAGTCTATTTAATGAAAATGCCAGTGATTGAAACAAACAAACAAACAAACAAACAAAACAATACAAAACAAAACAAAACAAAACACTGGATTGATTTTTAATGTACATATCAGCTACCCCACACAGTTTAGTGTAATACATATGCATCATAAATATTTTCTGCTTTCCATTTAAAAACTATATACAAACTGAAAGGTTTACAGTAATAAAAAAAAGACTTAAAAATGAGCCAATATAACTCCAACATGAACTTTCCCTTTATTTGCAGATATTTTAAATATAAATGAACCTTTTATTTTTTTTCTATTGCATCTATTTGGGATGAAGGGCACAGGCAAGCCAGGTCTTTCATACAGAGGCCGGGGGAAACCTTTCAGGAGTTGGTTTGCTCCTTCTACCATGCAATGATGGGGGTCTAATTCAAACTGATAGGCCTGGCCAGCACGAGCCTTTAGTTGCACAGTCATCTCAGATCTATACTTTCACATTTCTTTAGTCTTTTAAGATGCATAGCCAGGCTGGCCTCAAATTCTTGATCTCCGTGTCTCAGCCTCTCAAGTGTTGGGGACTATTTATGGTAAGTGTGTACCACCATGTTTGCGTATTGGACACCCCTTTCTCTAATATCCAGCAAAGATTGTTTCGCTTGCCTCTCTCACTGTAGAATAACTGTTTGTTATCATCCGCTGCATTTTTAAACGTGGCAGTAGTTGAAGTCTACATTTCATCTCTGCTTGTGAAGTTTTCTATGCAGTACTTTAAAACGAGCACCTCCAACGTGATAGGAGAAAATGAACACAAGAAGAGAACTAGAACTCAGGCAAAGCCTAGGGACTGGCCACATGGGCTCAGTTATATAAGCCCTCTGCCTGGATAAAATCTGCATAGTAAAATCCTTCTCATTTAGACCACCTAGTTTCTGTAAATCCTCCATGTAACAGAGATTCTACAAAGTATACCATTCCTTCCAATTGTTACTTAAAGGCCAAATTAAGTCCAGGTCTCCTAAGTATTTAATGTTTTCGCATTAAAAAAAAAAACTGTCTTTTAAATTCTAAAATTGAAATTCTCATATATAGACACACATGCCCATAAACAATGTTCTTATAAGTATATGCAACAAACATTTACTTTTAATCGCATGTTGTCAATTACATGTTGTCAATCGCATGTTGGACATCCCTTTCTCTAATATCCAACAAATATTATTTTGCTTGCCTCTCTCACTGTAGAATAACTGTTTGTTATCATACGCTGCATTTTTAAACGTGACAGAAAGCCAGGCTGCTCTGCTGCATTCCCAGCAAGCTAGAATGCTCCGCGGAGCAGTGGTGTTCTCACCTGGCTGGTAGGTGGTGGTGACTGACAGGCAGAAAGAGTTCTTTCTAGACAGGTACCTCTGAAGACGATTGATGGCTACGTAAAAGTAACAATTAATCTTAAGCTCTTCTAAAGTTAGGAGCCCTTGATTAACCCAATATATCTGTCTTTATCATCAGCACTACGGCAGGATGTGTGAGGATGGTGATTATTCCTGATCATCTGTCAAAATGGTTGCTTGTCCTTGGGCTTCTGTCATAAATTGCTTTAATTTAAATCATTATATCACACAGATGTACATATATGTGCTTTAGAAATTTAACCAGTCATCATTATAAAAATGGTGTCCAGTAGAAAAACCCTTTCAGCTCTCTCTCTGTGTCTCTCCCTCCCTCCCTTTCTAGTTTGTTGTGTATCTGATGTATGTATTTTCTGAAATTTATAATTCTTCCTAAAAAAAGAAAAGAGGGAAATAGAGAAAGAAGAAACAGAATTTACTTTATTTCCCCAACTCAAGAGCTATTTTAAATAAATCAGGCTGCTATATCTAAATTATTTTTAATTTTTAAGTAATTATTACAAAAATTCCTTCCTTCTCTTTCTTTTCTGCCCCCCAAACTCTCCTATGTAGATCCATTATTTAGAATTGCTAACTAATTGGTGTGATCTTTTCTAGGGAAAACTGTTTTGTCTACTCTCAGCATTCCTTAGTTTCTTATGTTTCTTTGACTCCTTAATGATAGAGCCAAATAACTCACTGATAGAAAAAAATGAACTGGGGTTAAAATATGTTTTCATAGAGCTCACGATGGCTGAAAGTCACAATAATGTGAAACTTAGAACAAACACTGAAATAAACCATTGAACCATAATTGAAGTGAGGATCCTGTTCATGAAGAACTTAGAGTCCTATCAAGTCTACAGATGGTGGCATTGCCATGGTGGGCAGTAGTTATTTTATTATATATATATAGAAGAAATGTCCCCCAGAGTTCCCAGGGACTAAACCACTAACCAAAGAGTACACATGGGGGGACCCATGACTCCAGCTGGTTGTGTAGCAGAGGATGGCCTTTTTGGACATCACTGGCAAGGGAGCCCCTTGGTCCTGTGGAGGCTAGATGACCCAGGGTAGGGGAATGCTAGGGTGCTAAGGCAGGGATGGATGACAGGTAGGGAAGCACCCTCGTCGAGGCAGGGGGAGGGGATAGGAGTTTTTTTCAGAGGGGAAACTGGGAAGGAGGATAACATTTTAAATGTCAATAAATAAAATAACCGATAAAAACGATGAAAAAATCAAAACAAAATAAATGTCATGCCCCTGATCCAAGACTGTGTAATAACAGTTGGCTCCTCCCTTGACTAGGAAAGGAAAGCTATGTTAACATGGATTCAAAGTAATTTTAACAACATGAATTAATCTTCGAAAATTGAAAAGCATACATGTATTAGTATAAATCAGGCTTTTTCTGGAAAAAGGATAAATCAGAATCTTTGGAAAGAAGCAAATTATACATATTGTCAAATATTTTGCAGTGAAAGAGATCTAGTATACACAATCACAAAAGCTAAACACAAAATGGCATTCTAGGCTCTTAAGAATTTGTTCCACTTGAAATAACACATTTCATGTTTTTGTCTAGAATGCTATATTATAAAACTAGATGAATTTTTAGGTTTTAAGAATACAATCAAAACATCTTTCAAAATTTCTGTGTTACATTCAAAATTCAGTCTCTGACTTAGTCTCTTAAGCTATTTTTTGAACTGCATTCTCTACTTATTATGTCATTAAAATACTTTACTGTTTTCATGTTTTTATAAGATATTGTAGATGTATTTCTGACTTCATAAATTGTCCAGGCATCTGTTCTCTCAATCAACAGGGAACCAAATGTTTTATACATTACTCTGTGTGAACAATGCATATAATACAATTTATCTTCTGCAGGATTTTAGTGAGCCTTAGAAAGAGGGTTTAGCAGCCATGATAAATACATTTCAAAATAAAATCTGTGGGAATTTAAAAAATTATGATACTTAAATTTTAGCAGTCATGATATCTTTCCATGACAACTCTTCTGCATGGTATAGAAGAACATGAAACACTTGAGCTACAATCCACCTCTCTATAAAATATTGATTATGGCATGAAAGACATTAAATGACCATAGTTGAATATGAAATATGAAAATTTATGAATCTTTTTCTTTGAGTTTTGGTATATATTGCAAAAATTGGATGTTGTTTCATTGTCTTGATAAAAATTGTATGTTAAGAATGAACAATCTAAGCAGATGATGGTGCATACTGACCTTCAGGCATGGAGCCAGGTCAGTTGTGTTGTCTTCATATGTCCATGAGGCCAAGAAAAAAATGTCAGCAAACATTAAAAACTCAGTGTTGACTATATCATATTCCTCTGAAAGATCCATGACATTAAACATATTGGCTCAAGTTGTATATCAAATATATCACAACCACGTGTTTGAATTACTCGAAGCATGGAGGCATTGGTCTTTGACTCTGATAACTGGCCTGTTATCTAATGATTCTATATTTTGATAGTTCCTATTTCTTAGTTTCTTAGATAAAGAATATTTCTAGAAGGCTCCACCATCATACATTTTTAAATAGTACACAGTAACAAAGTTATTTAAAAAATAACCTATATTATTTTCTGCTCCTAAATCTATCAACAGGTCATCATAGTCCTTAAACAATAGGATCTTGTGAAGGCTGGAATGACTGCGATAATAAATTTGAGAAAGAAAAACACTTCATTTAGACATCATTCTGTTTCTGTCAAAGTGAAACATTCTTTTAAAAAAAGTCTGTTATAATCTAGACACTTTAGCAATGCCATTATACCTTGTGACTTTGTATCTTTAGAAATTTACTTGAAAATTATACCCTACTGAAATGTGTCTCCATAGGAGAGACATGAGACTGTTTTTCCACAATGAGAACTGACCACATCTTCTCTGTTGGGGTGCTTTCTTCTCAATTTACATATTTTCAGAAAATTAATGGGCTTAAGTTTTCAAGATCTATTTGCTATAAATGAGAGCTTATCAAGGACAGGGGTGAACAACCTTTTTGATTTCTAGCACAGAGTGGGAAATTATGGTTGGCTTTACTGTGTATAATTCTAATACAATGCCCTGTAATCATGATTAGTCCTGATAGGGAATATTTTAAGACAAAAACACGATGTCACTGTACTCTACTTTTCAAAGATATTCTGAACTAAATTTGTAAGCAATCTGTCTCCTGTACCATTCATACATGGTTACTAGAAATCAATGCAGAGCCGGACGGGGTGGCGCACACCTTTAATCCCAGCACTCGGGAAGCAGAGGCAGGCAGATTTCTGAGTTCGAGGCCAGCCTGGTCTACAAAGTGAGTTCCAGGACAGCCAGGGCTACACAGAGAAACCCTGTCTCGAAAAACCTAAAAAAATATAAATAAACAAAGAAGTCAACGCAGAGGAAAACTGACCCGATTGGCCTGTTTGTATAACTGCTTTCAACAATTCATTTACCATTAATGATATACAGGCTTTTTGCTTCCGTTTTTTTAAAGATCAAAAAGCATATTGATTCTATAATTTTGGTTCAAACTCAGCTTAGGCAACTGCAAACAAACATACTATTTTTCCTATGTTCCTGTCTTAAACCTCCATTTTACCATTGCCTGGAGGCTGCTAAGCAGCTGCAACATTCCAGCCACTTGAGTGAAGCACACAAGGAAGTTAGATTTCTCCCGGAATAGGTGTATCATGTATACACTGATTTTTAAGAAATTAAGCTTAGTTTTAAAATTCAAACATGCACATTGTAAACAAATTCACGAATGGGAAATATTTTATAGAGAGAATGGTTATTGCTATACAAACAACCAGAACAAACATCACCCAGAGGATACAGAGAAACACTTTAAAAATTGCACTTATTCTATAGTTTAATTGTCATTGAATCAAGAATAATAAATAATTTCAGAGAAGCTTAAAATAGCACTGAGATCTGATGAACACTGTGTGCTGAGTCCCACTTCTCTTTTATCATCTAATGTCTAAAAATGTGTTTACTTCTATTCTTAACACTATTTCATTTGTCTATATTAGAAAACATATTTTTTCCAAAATTGCACAAGTAATCTATGTAAATTGCATGTGATATGTGCACCTGGCGACTTAAAGGTCTTTTGATATTTTCAGGTGACATTTAAAATGAGGGAAGAATATGTTAGTCTGGGGATGGGACCCAGACTCTAACTTCAATGTTATATATTTCCCTGTGAAATGATTTTCTAAAAATGAAAGGGACATTTAAGACCCTCATCCAAGCCTATCCTTTTTTGGTGTGAGTTTCTCACACCAAAATGTATGCCTGTAACCCCGAGTTGGGCAGAGACAGGTGGATCCCAGTAGTGTATGCCCAACCAACCTATACAAAGTAGTATGTTTCAGGTTTGATGAGACACTCTGTTTCAAAAAAAAGTCAAAAATTCATGAGAGATGACACTTGGCATCCCTTTCTGGCCTCTTCATGTGCATTTGCAGATGACCCCTCCAGCCCCTAACTTGACATGGGCATTATTGTCACTTTATCTCCTCTTTCGTCTTTCCAGACTCAAGCATCTTTTTCCAGACTCCAATTTACACTGCAACTTGTGGTCTTCATATCATCTTGAAATTGCATTTCTTAATGTTCCATTGCATTTCTTTCTTTTTTTTTTTGGTCGGAGGAAGAAATTTAGAGCAACAAACCAAATTAGTCACCTGAAAAAACATTGCTTCAAACACATTGACTGACCTGTAGACCCAATTTATTTCTCCCTATACCTTATATTTGACTAAGAGAAATCATGATGAAATTCGGAGGCATTGTCACCACGGAGAAAGAGTTTTGAAAATATGTTACATGTCAACCTATTTTAACTTTATTTCCTGGTTAAAAACAAAACAAACAGACAAACAAAAACCCTACAATTTTAACAATAACATTTTAAAAATGAATGTTATACTTTGTCAAGAAACAAAATGTCTACTAAGTAGAAGTTTATTAAGCTGAAATCTCATCTGTTAATAATTTCACATTATTAACTCTGTATGGCAGGAATTATGACAAAAGGAACTTTGAGATGAATTATTAAATTTTAGAAAATAATCCAGATTTCAGTGTTCTTACAAAGTACACTTTATTCTGCAGCATTCCAAATGTACAAAACTATGAGATAACTTTTACATTATCCTAATTAACCCATGATATGATGGAAATATTTGGTGGTATTCCATTATCTTTACTCTGACATTAGATAATTTATATCAGAGGGCTAAAAATGTCCCTTGGAGAGACAGGGTGTCAACCATAAGCTCTCATTCCTGTTATGGGACATAACAGGAGTCATATGGAGGAAAGAATGGAAAGGACCTCAATTTTCCTCAGCCCTTAGACATAATTTTTACTTTACTGCAAGCAGCGTGGAAAGCATACATTTTATAAGCCTTTAAAGTTACTAAAGATATGTTATTGGAATGGACAGTAAAATTTTAAAATTAGATATACATTCATTATTATAAATTTGGAATACTTTGGGAGAAATAATGGAATTAAGATACACACAACATACTGGAAATTAAAAACATCTGTCCCCTAAAATTCAGTACATTCACACTCTTGTAAACAGCATATGTTTTCAAACATGACTTTCTTCCTTAGCACAGCTGCATGTGTCTACTGCATGGTGGGGGCCGGAGAGGAAAAACACATGTATTCAAAGTTTTTTAGTGGATGAAACTGCAAAAGCCTAAGCTGTTACAGTTAGTCCAAGCATGACAGAATGCTTCTATTTGAAGGAAACTATGACTGAGCTCAGCATAATGATGTTCCCAGAACTTATTTTCATGCTTTTGTACATGTGACATAGGATCTGTCCTCAGACCTCAGTCTTTCATTTTCATAGGTTTAAGGATGCTGCAGAGAGCTATATAAAAACAGCTGTTCTGGAAGAGATTTCCTGCAGGAATGAAGATAAAGTTGGAGCAGGTAGTGAGTGGGGTTACTTTCTGGCCTTAAAATTTGCTTTGGAATGTCCCACATATCATAAACAGAATTGCCACAAAACCTTAAAAGACACAAGAAAGTTTCAGGCACAGGGAGATCAAAGCAGGAACACTCTACTTATATGCAGAAGCAAGCATGAACACTCCTACTAAGTTAATCGGTATGCCAAGTCCATAGGAAAAGCATTTGCTACCCTTCCTCAATAGGAAGGTTCCTCTGCCTAAATGTTTCTTAGTGGAAAGACAGAAAGAAGAGATGGAGGGAGGTAAGATACTGGAAGGAAAGGAGGAAAGAAAAAGAGAGAGAAATTAAATAGAAGCTTTCAAACCTGGTAAGGTGCCAGACACTGGCAAGGTGCTGGCAACTGCCAGGATAGTTCCTCTGGATTTGGAAAAGCTCGGGACCTCAAAAGGAGCCAGACTTGGTGTGTTTGCCTGTAATCCTAGCCTCAGGGAGGCAAGGAATGAAGGATCTGGTGTTGGATTGGAGGCTCACCTGGGCTACATAGTAATAGCCCCCGAAAAAAAAAAAAAAAAAAAAGAAGCAAAGCATCAAGGGACAGACAGGTTGAATAAAGAGCCAAGATGAACATGGCCCTACCTGGAACTTAGAGCTCCAGCTCAGTAGAGAGAATGCCAGTTCTGATGCATTAGGATGTGCTTGTGCCAGGGAATCTTCCTTTTCTCTGCTACGGAGACTTGATGCCTAACTAAGCTGAGCTTGCAGGTTTTCCAGCCTTGGCAGTCAGAGAGTTGACTGGAGTAATCTGTCTGTCTATCTGTCTGTCTATCTATCTATCTGTCTGTCTGTCTATCTATCCATGCATCTATCTATCTATCTATCTATCTATCTATCTATCTATCTATCTATCTATCTATCTATCTATCTATCTATCTATCTATCTATCTATCTATCTATCTATCTATCTATCTATCTATCTATCTATCTATCTATCTATCTATCTATCTATCTATCTATCTATCTATCTATCTCTTTCTCTGTCTCTATATCTATCTATATAGGCATAAATATAGATAGAGTTGATTGAATAAAACAGCATTGAGCATTATTTTCCACTGTGAGACTCAAAGTTATACAAGGATTTGATTTAATTTGAGAAACTACACATGACGGATAGATACTTAACAAAACCTTTCTAGGTTAGATTGATAGACACCATATTCAATGTAGACTTTCAGCTAAATATGGGTAGAAATTTGGATTATTTATCATTTGTTAAGAATAGAAACATATTCATCCAATCAGGAAATCTTGAGTAACTCCAAAGGACTAATTATAAGCTAATGTTTGCATTTAATTATAAACTAAAGTTTGCATTTATCATCAAAATAGATGAATACTTAGAGTTTCAGTCTTAGCAACAAGTCTAGTTTAACTCTGTTTTTCTTTGTTTCAAGAAAGAAGAAATCAAGACGTAGACAATGTAAGTTAACTTACATAAAATTCCACAAAAGTTGACCAGGTGTGAGAGGTGTCTGCAAAATCTAGAGCCATTGCTTTGATGGTCTTGAACCTGCTTAGTGAAATTCATGGGTTAGGCTGTGTGGTATTTTATCAGATCCATTGCATATTCAAAGTCCTCTTACATATTTATTTCTGTTAGTGTGGCTCAGAGGTAACAGGTAGAGAGTTTTGTGTTTCCTGTGACAGAATGTATTTCTTCCTCACCTCTAATGGCATTTCTCTTTTGCTTCACAAATACACTTAAAAATCTGTAACTTCAGAGTTGCTTTAAATCAATGTCATCACAGCATTGCCCCGTGGAATGCTAGCATCTCTAGCCCCAGCCTCCCTTGCGTCACCCAGAGAGCCATAGGCAAATGCATTTGATCTCAAACTGTCACAAAATATCAATGTCTACTTTGTGTCTTTCATTCTGAAGAGCATGCTTGCTTAATGGATTATTTCTAGGACAGAGAATTATGTATTCATACTTAAAAATAAAAGTGTTTTCTGGTTCTTAAACCCCTGAATATACTTCTCTCCTCCCATTTCCTCCTCTTCCTATTCTTTAATTAAAACCATTTCCTTTCTTTTCAATATCTGTAAGGCAAAAGGTTAAATCAAGAGTTGTATAGAGAAGTAAATTTTACTTGCAGAAACACATATTGAACCTTAAAATACTTTCTAAATTATACCTTCTATTATTCAAATGATGCCCTGAACTAATAGAAAAATGTTCCAGTTCTACAGGACCATGTAGTGGTCCATAAGACATATCTCCAGTATCGATATGGACTTAGGTACTATCTTGACTGTTATACTGGATTACATTTTATTTTGTTACTTGGTTCATGCCCAAGCCTTTAACCTAGCACCATGCACGTCAGTGGATTCTCAAAACACAAAACCCTTTGTGAGGCTGTAAACAGAGCAATAGAAATGAGATGTATGAAGCACACTTAAAGCAAATTTCAGTGGCTCCATCTGGCCAGGCCCACAGCTCATTCTAGAATCTGAACTGCTCAAATCTGTGTCTTATCAGGAATGGAGACCCTGTGTGCCTCCTGCAGCTGGAGTATGCATTTCCAGCTGGATTTTTATATCTGAGTCTCAGAGAAGATGATAAATTAATATCTAGGGCATAAGTAAATTTGCCTTGAAGTCAGGAAGGGCATTATTAGTTTTTTTTTTTTTTTTAACATCTAATTCTTTGCAAATAGTTTCTACACATTACTACATGAACTAAAATGAAGAAGTCAGATAGAATGTGTTACTTTTTCATTTGAAATGAGTACTAGACCAAGCTAATTACTTTCCATTCCCACAAAGCTGAGCAGGCAGTTTCCTGAAAGCAAGAGGGACTCAGTTGCCTGTCTGTTTGGCTCATTGATCAGCTGAGGACCTAGCTGTGTGGTAGCTACTACCATGCTTCACTCAGAGAAGAACCTGGGGGATCAGGGTAAATGGAACCCCAGAGGCTAAGAAAGGCTGGGCATGGTGACTTAGGGTCACTCCAGAGACTCAGCTCTCTGGTGACAGCTTTCAGGCAACACACTGGAGGACCCAGGCACACAGTCTGCCTGAGGCTGAGCTTTGTCTTGACTATGCATTCTTCTTCAGGAGGGCTGGCCCATAAATCAGAGGCCCAAGTCTGTCTAAGTCAGACTCTGGGAGGCCTAGGCAATTGTCTGCACTGGGCCTCCTCGCCAGGTGATTAGGGGGCTTGCAGGGAGGTTCCCAAAGCCTGAGTTATATAACAGCCATTAATTAGGCCAGCCAAAACTTGAAGTAGGGAACTAATGAATGGAATTAATTTATAATGTATAGTAGGCAGTCTGCCCAATTGCTTTGGCCTAGGATCATAATTAGAAGCCTACATCGTCTCTACTACATGCGGAGTTCTTTTCCATCTTTCTGTAACACTTATTGAACCTAAATGCAGTATATGTTTTTTTCACTCACAAAATCTTCGTGGTGCACTATGCTCACTGGTGTATGAGAATTGAATGATACACAGGCATGGCCTCTGATCTAAAAACTTCCAGGGAAGTGGTTTCTGTCTTTGGAAGCCTTGTGGTAATATAGAAGGTCTGGTCACCTCGCAGGGGAATACTAAGTGAGTTGACAAGTTTCTCTTTCAAGATGCAATTATCTTTATTGAAAACAGAAAATGTGATAAATGTAGAAATTAATAAAAATTAATTTAATTAATGTTAAGATCTGCAAAACATTTGCTCTAAGGCAGTTCCTTTTGAAGAGGTAGAGTATGACCAGACTTCTAGTGTATTAGTATGTTTATAAGCTCAAACAACAGGTTACAATATAATATCCATGGCAGAAAATCATTGTTATTTCAATGAATGAGCATTTAAAATAATTCAAAGTGAGTAAAATTTCACAACCTGGGGTAATGGAATGATCTTTCAGATTATGTGTGAATGCAACCATGCTCAGTTCACAGTTTATACAATGAGATTATAAACTGTCTCATTATTCATCTGTGGGCACTCCCTAAGTAGAACTTTGCACAGCTCCTTTTCATCCTGAATCCTGTGTGGAAGTCTTTGTGTTCGCTGTGGTGGTTATTAATCACATAGCTAAGAAGACAATAGCATGCTCTTTTCTCTCTCCATCACCATCACATATACCTTCACCGTGATAGTGATGTGACAAATCTCTTGCACTGAATCCCCAGAGAACCTCTCAGTAGCTCCTACCCCTCTCTTTGGTAGGCTATCTTCTCAAATCGAAGTCCATAGATGATATGAACTCTCTGTATTTTTTGTTTGTTTGTTTGTTTGTTATTGTTTTTTTCCCTCTTGTCTCTGTCTTCTCTGTTTCATTTGCAAGATGTCCTTGTCATTAACAGAGCATCCCAGGCAGAGGGCACCCTTGACCCCCCTGGCACATGCCATCTTTTGGTCTAGAAAGGCGGACTGGCTTTTCTCACTTCATTCATGCTTCTGCTCCAGCATGACTCTTTGTGGCTTGGCTCGCTGTTTCAAAACAGCAGCCCTGTCCTTCTAACTATGAATTGACTCTACTCTACTGTGCTCAATCCCATACATCACCGCAGGTCATTATATTAGATAGCATAGTTATTAATTATAATTATTAATAGAGTCATTGACCATAAATTATGCAGGGTATATATATATATATATATATATATATATATATATATATATATATATAATTTTGGTACATAACCAACCACAAACCAGTAAGAAAGAAAGAAGTAAAGCATGAAGTCTGTCAAGTCACAGGACTAAAGATTTCAAATAACACTGCAGAGAAGAGAGTATGAAATGAAATGATGGTAGAGTTAATACCAAACTACATGAGTTTTCAGCCTGAATTTGTCACACAGAAGGAACTCACCCTGACACATTTATAGGAATAATATTTAAGAAAATAGGGTAAACACTAAGAGCTGGGTGCTACATAAGTCTGGGGTCATTATTCTGTCTGTTGACTGGCTGTGTGCCCTGAGAGAAGAGAGCTTCTCTCATACTGGCGGTTTTACTTGGTTTTACACTGTTGTATTTAAAGTCTGCGACAGAAATTTCTGTTCAAACATGGTAAAGTGCCTTAAACAAGCTAATCATTTCAATTTATCAAGGAGAAAATAAAAATAAACATACATCAGTTAATTAACTAGCTCCAAATAACCAGGTCCTGACAGTGCACTTAAAATAGCACCACTCAATAAGTCTACCTCTGCTGCTCATGACGAACCATGGCTCTCTGCTCTACCAGCAGCTCCATGTGTCTCTGCAAGCAAGGATACATGGCATATAGACTTAATAGGAGGCGGAGACTCCTCTGGATCATGTATTTTTATCTTCAGTTTTAAATATGATTGCAGAGAAGGTAACAGGTTTCCCAAGGTCAGATTGAGAACTGTCTGAATCAAAGGCTGCTATCATCACCACTGCAGAGACTCACATGAAAAAAAATCCTCATGTCCTTTAATTTAGGACTATGTAGCTTTGGAGAATATCTTTTTCTCCTTAACTAGGTTTCCTTAGCTGTAATGTGGAAATCTCTGACTAGTAACTCTAAGTATTTCCCTAATTTTTTTTTTCTAATTGTCATAAAGTTTGCTGCTGCAAGTATTTCTGTAAATGCTGACTTCTGGAAGAAAATATCCTAAAAGGTTGTTGGTTTTTTTTTTGTTTTTTTTTTTTTTTGAGCAATGTTGAACAATTTAAGCAACTTTGATTCACTAAAGAGATGAATAGAAATCATGTACAATGAAGAGTAGAAGCAATCCAAGAAGTGCGAGCTCTTGAGAAAAGCAGAGGGGTTCCACATCTTATTAAGGAAACAGCACATATCCCTGACTGAGCTCCATATGTCTGGGCACAGAGAGAAGAGAGGCAGGAGGGTGACTGAAGCTGCTAGGCCTGGACTTAAAATGTGTACACAAGGCTTGGATACCGAGGAAGAGAGTTTGGGCCCTATTCAAGGGGCAACAGAACACTGAGACAGCTTCCGCAGTCACCTGAGCCAAGCAGTCTTCAAAAGCTATGTGATAGCTTATGGCTGGAATTAATCCGTTTCTCATTCTATAATTCTTTCTTTGACAGGGAATTTTCCAAGGCAAGGTGGACGAGGAGCAAATGTGGCTTTGAAAAGTTACTGGAATAAATTTCAGAGGTGTAAGGGCAGGGCTGGGAAACTTTCCTACCTCCCTTCCCCTTCCTGTCCTCTCCTGAAACACTGTCGCTGTCATTCATGGAGCTCATCTTAAAAAGATAAATGAACACAGCACCTTACTGTCAAAATGACAGGACGGCAAGGACAATAGGAAATCTAAAGGATTGGTTAGGTCTTTAGAAAAGTGTTAGTATGTGAGTTCATGAGTTACTGATGGGAACTAAAGGTTCCTCCAATTCACCTTTTCCATGGTCAAGACATTAAAGAATGATAAGCAGACTAATGAGAACACCCTCTGAACAGGCGTGAACTTGCTCGGTCCTCCCCTCTCCCTGCTCTCTCCTCCTCCTCCTCCTGCTCATTCTTATTTATGCTCTGCAGCAGCCATCTGTGTGGAAATCTCACAAAGCTCCCTTTAGAGCGCATCTTCGATGGTCATTGTACAGCCTGGTACTCTTTGTTGACTCTCCTGCGGGGTGACCCATGAATGCCCTTCGCTTTGAGTGGAGGGCAGCCATTCTATACAATTTGCATGACCAGTTGCATGCTAATGTATTTATAAGAGAACTTCATTACAGACACAATAGTTTTCATTAATCACCTGGAAAGTGCCTTAAAATTTAACTAGAGATATGCTTTTAACAAAAATGTTTTTATTTGTTTTAGTTTTCGTTGTTGTTTTGTTTTTTGCTTTTGCTTTTGTTTCAAAGTACCTAAATGTATCTAGACTTTTGAATTTTGACCATCTATAAAGTTATGGGTACTTCTAAATTTAACCTTTATATTAATTCACACTAAATCAATCAAATTAGTAATATATAAATGTTAATATATTAATTCAGCACACCCAAGCATGGTAATACATCATTGATACCCTAGTATTTGGGAGGGCGAAGCTCAGGCAAGATTATGTTGACTTTGGGGGCAGTCTCAGTTACATACTCTGTCCTCCAATGTTCCAGAAAATTATCCAAGGCAAACTACGTTACCATTACAGGGACAAATGCTAGACATAGCTATACTGCCAATGCAATATATCCTGAAATGCATTATGCTTTATAGTGGTTATTTATTAAAAAAACAACAACAAAAAATCATTATACCAGTGTTTCAACTTATAAAATTATATATGTAAATATAGGACAAAATCTATTTTATAGTGACATATATGTACATGCTTAACAATATTTTTATGCCTTAAGTAATGAGTTCCCTAGGAATGAGTTGGCATGTCAGTTATACTCTTGGCTTTCCTTCCCCTCAAGTCCTTACAGTTCATGAAAGATGACAGACATGGAATCCCCGATTATCTATCTCCTGTTGTTCTTCCTTCTTCCTCTCTTTAAGTCAACTACATGCATTCTCTTTAAAGCCCAATTTTACCCAACTACCTCATTATGTTATAGAATATGTATCTTCAGTAATTTCAAATTGATTTTTTAATTAAAATATCACTTTGGTCTTGATTTGTAGGTGTTTTTATAAGCAAAAATTTAAAAGTGAAAGGAAGCATATTAATATATAAAAGAGACATATGTTTCAAAAGCTTTAAAACAAGTGGAATTTAGAGGAGTCTTTTCACTCAAACAAATGACCAAATAGGTGGACAGTGGCTGGCTTTTTCAAGTTAATGTCTGAAAAACCACTTGTTCTGGAAAAAAACTTGGCCCATATTAGATAACCTCTTTTTTTTTTTTTTTTTTTAAGAAATGAATCAGACCAAATAGCTATTCTTCTCTGGAAATGAAATTTGCTGTGTTAATATTTCAGAATGTTTGTATGTTTAATAATTATATCAGAACTATCAGAACTATTGTATCTGAACTATTTTGGAATTATTACCATTTTTAAACAAATAAGACAACTTTTCTATTATTTTACCATTACCATAATAATAATTTACAATTATTATTATCATGATTGTCATTTTGGCCTTCCATTATTAATTAGCATGATGTTCTCTTACACTAATCAATTAAAATTTGGAGGAATTGACATTCATTGAAGAAGAACAAAGCTGACCTAAGACTCCTTCTCAGACAGAGTCTATGGGAGTTTCAGAGACTACAGATCAGAGCTTGGGGTTCCCGTGAGAAGGTCTCTGGCTGGAACCCTGTGGTTGTACATGTAATAAGGACACTTGTCATATAGGGCATGTACTAAGGAACAAAGTGGCTCTAGTATCTATTTCCTTAATAAGCCTCTTGGAAGGTAGTGGTCTAGAAGATTTTTTAAATGTACCTCATGAATATATTATGAATTATGCACCACATAAATTATTTGTTATTAATTAAATTATTTAATGAGCTCCTTGCCTGTCCTCTCTCCTGTGTGGAAGGCTATTACAAGGGAAGATATGTTGACAGAATGATTAGGGTTGGGACTTTCTCAGTCATATAAAGAAAAAGGCAAATTCATTAGCATTGTGCTTGTTCATTTGCATTCATGGGTGAAAAATGGTAGTCTAGTTCTTTGACATGGAACTGGGTTAATCCAATGGGGAAGGAGCCAAATCTAGATTTGGCTCTTTGTGTGCAAGCACAAACAGCATTTCTATTCCAGGAAATTCAATAGCAGTGAAATGGAAAATGGTCCTGGTTATCATGACTGAACTTCTCCATGGACAGGTAACTAGGACTTCAGAAGATCCTTAAGTGTGCTGTAGTAGAGAAATGTTTTAATTCTCTAAACGTGTTTTTGATCTTTATGCTCCTACTTAAGAGATGGTTCAGAGGTTAAGAGCACTGGCTGCTCTTCCAGAGGTTCTGAGTTCAGTTCCCAGCAGCCACATGGTGGCTCATAATCATTTGTAATGAGATCTGGTGCCCTCTTCTGATCTGCAGGTGTACATGTAGGCAAAACACTGTATACATAAAAATAAATCTTTTCGTTTGGTTGGTTGGTTGGTTTTGTTTTGTTTTGTTGTTTTTTGTTTTTTGTTTTGTTTTGTTTTTTTCTGAGACAGGGTTTCTCTGCGTATCCCTGGCTGTCCTGGAACTCACTCTGTAGACCAGGATGGCCTCGAACTCCGAAATCCACCTGCCTCTGCCTCCCAAGTGCTGGGATTAAAGGTGTACAGAACCACATGCGGCTTCTTTTTGTTTTTTGTTTTTGTTTTTTGTTTTTTGTTTTGTTTTGTGTGTGTGTGTGTGTGTGTGTGTGTGTTGTTTTTTAAAGGAAATGTCTTTCAACATTTCTTCTTAAAGGCAATGAGACTAAGGCTTAAATATTTTGCTCTTAAGCCCAACAAATATAAAATAGGAGGCTTGCTCTCCTGATCAAAGGATTGCAGGAATGGTGGTGCACACCTATGACCCTAGCCCTTGGGAGGTGGAAGCTGGAGATCAGTTACATGGTGAGTTCTAGGCCAGCCCAGAATACAGGGGCCCATGTCTTAAAACAAACAAGCACAGGAAGAAACAAGACAATGGATTATGTTGAGGAGGTAGGCATGATGCTGGTCTGTAATAGAAGCACTATGGGACTGAGGCAAGAGGATTGAGAGTTCAAGGTCAGCCTGAGCATCATAATAAAACAAAACTAACAAAACAAAACAAATTTAATATACAACATGTTGCATACTTGTCATAATCTGTTTACGTGTCACTCTGTTTACATGGCTTTGACCTAGCTTTTAGAAATGTCATGGTAAATTAACTTCAGTGAAACCAGTGGCAGCTGTGTGTCACATGGATGATAGAGAAAGGGGAACAAAAAGAACCAGCACTCCAAATGAATTATTAGCTGTGAGATTCCCAAACCTGATTCCATCTTCCAGAGATCCTATCTCCAGAGATGGGCAGCCAACTGCATTGTGATCTACTGCAGTGCTTTTTAAAGAATTTATTCAGCAGAGGGATGCTGAAATGTATGGTGTTTGACATGAGTTTGATAGTAGAATGGCATGAGCTGGTACTCTGTCTTTGCCCTTTAATAATGAATGGATTGTATGACAGTTATCTTTTCTAAAATCTCACTTTACTCTCTGCTACGATGGGTAAGAAAGGTCAAATGAGACTCCTTAATGGTTGGTCTATATATAGACTTACCTATCCAGTACTTATTAACTTATTGACTATAGTGAATATATTAAAAGTATACAATACTTTGTGATAGCTATTTCATATCATTGCAGTCCATAATTTGAAGAAGAATCAAGAATTGCCTCTATAACATGCTTAAGATCGTGTTGTCAGGGAGAATTCTCAGGTTTACAAGATTGAAGTTAAGAAGAGCAGAATGGATATTAAATCAACACTAAAGTTTTAGTCAATAGAAAAAAAGAAACATTCATGTCAGATAATATTTTAAAATATAAAAACTTAAAACCAATTATCAGCATCCTGCTTTCTGTCAATTCAAAGGAAGCACTAATAAAAAACCAAAAGCATATTACCCAAGATCATACTGGCAAAAACACAGGTGTTCCTACCCTCATACTGACAAAAGTCACAGGTACATAAGGACAAAAATCACAAGATAAAAGGTGCTTGTATTATCAAGATCACAGGTGCTGATACTGACAAGATCACAGGTGCTCCACCGTCTTACTGATAGATCACAGGTATTCATACCCTCTTATGGAAAAGGTCACAGGTGCTCATACTCTCTAACAAGATCACAGGTACTTTTACTGACAAAACCACAGTTGCTCTATACTGACTTATGCAAGTTTACAAAAGGATCTTCATAGCCCAAAAGCACTGAAAATAAAAGATTCAACAACACTTTTGTGGGTTTTTGTTGTTGTTGTTGTTTGTTTGTTTGTTTCTTTTAGCATTATTCATGACAGGATAAGAGTTATTGAGTTGAATGAATGGTGGGTATATTCATTCTCTCTCTCTCTCTCTCTCTCTCTCTCTCTCTCTCTCTCTCTCTCTCTCTCTCTCTCGCACACACACACACACACACACACACACACACACACACATATGTATGTATAGTGAAAAATTATTTGGCCTAGAAAAAGAAGAATATTCTTCCTCCAAATGAATGAAATCTAAGGGCCTTGTAATAACTGCAATGAGCCAATTAAAGGAAGGACATCCACCCATGTGAATTAAATAGGAGACCCTTAAGATAATTGGATCAAGTGACTATACATGATATAGCAGAGTAGTCAGATCCAGAGATACAGAGAGTGCAATGGCAGATGATGGGACACACTGGCATATGTTGTAAAGGGTATGCAGTTCTTTGGAAGAGTGTGAATGTTATAGATATGGATGGTAATTTGAGCTGTTCTTTAAATGAATGCTTTGCAGTATTAAAATATATTTTTCATATTAAGTGCAAATTCTATTAGTGTTGACCTCATATAATGAAAAGTTTATTTGGATAAAATGACTTAGTGAGGCTTTGTAAAATTACTCAAGAAGCTACTAATATATATTTATATGCACAAACGTATTTCACTTGTTTAGATCTACAAAGAAAGCTTGTTGAGTTTCATATCAGAATATTCTAAAAGGTTTTACTCTTCCCATATGAACTCCAGTCCTCCAAGTATAACAATATATGGCTTCAATTCCAACACTGAGGAGGCAGAAGCAAGAAGTCCTCTGTGAGTTCCAGGAGAGCTTGGTTTACATATCTAGTTCTAGGCAAGGAGAGTTTCATGCTGATATCATGACACAGAATAAAACAATATAAGAGACCTAATTAAACCAACAAGAGACTAAGCAGAGTAAGCAGGTTGTAGTCATATATCAACAAATATATATGTGTATATATATGTATTGACAAATATATATATATATACACAAACACACACACACACACATATGGCACACAATAGGTTTTCAGAAAAAAATAAAATAAAACCAATCAGCTACCCTGAATCCTATGCACGAATGGGGAAGAGAGTCATAGAGTTATAGTGTAAAGTTGACCATTCCCCACATGTGCAGAATTTCCTCTCTATGATATCACTTCCAAATATGGCTATTCCTTCTTTTCCATTTCTTCTAACAAAAGAAAATTGTATTTTAATTAAAACATTATATTGTATGGATCTATTTAGCTCAACATAGCTGTCAGTAAAATATTTGTCATGATTTTTGGCCAAACATTAATTCAATGCGGGCACATTCAACCCAATTCAGTAGAACTGAATTGTCCCTTTTCTCAATAAATTTATCTGTCATTCCTTACCTGACTTCTTAGGGAGGTGAAATAATGTTGTAAGGTCTTAGATATTCCAACTTTGATAACTATCTGCACAGTTATTCTTTTTATTTCCATGTTTCAGAAAGAGAGAGAGAGAGAGAGAGAGAGAGAGAGAGAGAGAGAGAGAGAGAGAGAGATTCTGTAGTGTAGGAATCCACTTATTTGTAGTGAATCGATTTTACCAAAACTGGGACACACCTTTTCGTATAAATATTCTCAGGTAATGCTTACGTAAGAAAAATGCTTACGTTCAGAAAAAAAAATAAATAAAACAACAAAATTGAAACAAAACTTTCCCATGAAAGTATTAAAGTCACTTATTTTCCACCTCAGCTTTAAAATGAACAAGCATATTATGTAAAATCTCATTATTTTGTGTGACCTAAACCTTCTCTTGAAAATACTGTAAGTCCATACTACACCATGAAGAATGAAAGCAAAGCTCTCCAGCCAATTACGAAGATAGCTTGTGCTTCTGGAAGTTAGTTCTACTCCCCTCACTGATGCTACAGATGTATAGATCCATGTGTTATTATAGAAACCACCGAATGAAGTGAATGTATAGTGCTTTCACATAAAGTGTAACATTTTTTGTGTGTGTGTGGATCTTTAGGAATACTGAGTGAAATGCTAGTTTTCGGAAGGGTTTTATTGTGAAGTCACTATAATAAACATCATGTTAAAAGAACATATTCTAATTAAAACTTGTTTCTTGTATGACATTTGAAATATGCCATCTGTACAGAATGCCATCCCAGAATTCAGAGTGTGATGCCTTTTTGTTATATCTAATACTATTTTAGTATAAGTGTGCTTTATATCAAATATCTTGTTTGGGGAGAAAACAAAATTCTTATAATTGACCCTGTACTTTTAATATCTGTGTGTCATGTGTAAGCATAACATGCATATAATATATTAAATAGATGGAATGCTAAAATATAACTATGAGAGAAATATATTATACAAAGGAATGAAAATCTATAAGTAAAAGCCCGTCTTGATTCGTTCAACTGTAGACCTAGTTTAAAAGATATTCCTATTACTTTTGCTATCAAAAGAGAAAAACAAGGGCAAACATATATGGATTCTTAATTGTGACATCCTGACTGATTGCAATGTGGTACCCAACATGATGTGGTGTTTTGACTACATGGCTGCAGCAGACTATAATTTAAATGCCATTAAAGAGACACAAGGCCTAGCACCGAGGCAGGAATGCTGTGAAATCTTTTGGTCTGCAGTCACAATGCAGATCAAGTTGTTCTCTGATCTCTCAGTGCTGAAGTCTGCTGTCCAGAAGGAAAATGTCTTTTGTGCTTCCATCTTAAACTAAGACAGACTAGATTTTCCATCAGCGTCACCTTGTTAACACCACATAAAAAGTAGTACACATTTCATGGAGCAGGGCTTTGTTTTCTCCCATCTTTATTTTGGGCTGCGTTCTTACTGTGTAGGGCTGATAAAAAAAAAATAATGCCCAAAATATCCACATCTGGTATAAAGAGCCTAGACTCTGAACCCATCCATGTGCTGATACAGGCCATTTACATGTGCTGGTACAGACCATTTATATGTTTTTATGTTAGGAAGTCAGGACTTTGTAGTTCGCTGCTCTTCTCTGTAATTTTTCTTCTGGATCAAGGGCGATATATTATGCTCACAAGGCTAGGCAGAGTATCAGCACTGTTTGTGCCTTGAGGAATCTCAAGAGCTAAGAGTTTTAAGTAAAACATTCTTTACACCACAGAAAATTATTTGCAGTCCATTTCAAGATTCTAAGTCACAGACAGATAAGTGATATGTTCTTATTTTTGCATTAAATTATAATTTTAAAAATGTATACTAGCTTCTCAAGGGAAAAAAATGGTCTGGAAGATTTTCCTAGCAGATTCATTATGTTTCCATGGAAAATCAGACAAAGAAAAAGCCATTTTTCTTTTAGACATCTTCTTATGGTCCATTATATATGACACTATAAAATCTGTCCCCAAATCATCTATTTCAGATAATAATATGTTGGTGATAGTTTTCAAATTTTAGTATATTTTAGATCTCACATATTTGTATGGTGACTTTTTTATTTTAAAAATGAGTAATAAATTCTTTAAAAGATAGGAAGTTAGAAATACCTTTACCAAGATGCAACATATCTACTCTCATAGTCAATAATCATTTTTAGTTTCTTTTGTAGGTAAGAACTTCTCAGTAACTAAAGGCAGTCTATTTAAAAACCTATGATAGTAGTTCCAGTCTGGGGATGTGACTCAGTGGTAGCAGGCTTGCCTGGTATGTGTGAGGCTCTGGTGTCAAACCCAAGCACTATACAAAATAAAATCTATCATCCAAATTTATTATGTGGGGAAATCTTGATAACGAACTTTACCAAAGCTGCCTTACATACTTTGAAGGTACAATGTCCTGTGCATAAATCATTTCTAATTCCACCTTGTTACATTTTATGTCATGACATAAAAGATTCTAACAATGAGCCATAGAAGGGAGATGTCTTTGGAAAGTTAAAAGTGATTTCTGAGGTGTGAGAAAAGCCAAAAAGAATAGGGAGACAAGCTTAATCAGTTCTGACACATATTGCATCCAACAGAAACAATTCGAAGTCAGTTTTGCACATATTCTTCAACAAGTAAGCCTGGAGCTGCTAAATGACATCAGCAGCAGCCTGGCCTTCTAAGCAATTGCAAATGGTCTCTAAGCCAGATAAACAGGGGCATCCTTTCTGTCTGCCCAGAGCCAAGGTTACTGCAAACACTTCTGTTGAGGGATCTTTATTGCAAGCTGAATCTCCTCTCGGGAAAGACTAGGGTACAGTGTCCTCAAGTGCAAGTCTTTGCATTCCACTTCGCACATGTGGGAACTTCACTGCAAATAGAGTGCCCCATGTGCTTTTGTTTTAGCAGCGGTGAAAAGGACAGTTTTGTTCAATGTGTTACAAAGCATCAACGGTGTGTGAACAGACGATCATAAACACAATTCTGCCGCATTGATTCTGAAAATAATTCACCTGTGTCTGAATGCTCAGGAATCGCAGAAACCAATACAAAACTTGCTCCTACTCACTGAGGGGCAATGGAAAGTGAATTGTCACTAAGAGAACAAAAATGCAGACAGATAAAGGCAGCAGTGCAATTGGACAAGATGTATTGTGTGTTCTGTATGTAATTTTAAATTAGGTTTTTAAAAATTTATCTAAACATCTTTCTGGGCTTTGTAATTGCTATGTAGAAGGATGTGCCCTGGCAAGGTTCTGTAGAACAGTGAAGGTAGAAAAACCAGCCACTATCCAAACAAAGATTTGTTTCAAAGTCAGCTAAGCCTTCAGTATTAAATGTCATATTAAAATATTAGAATAATGTCCAATAACTTCTGGTTATCAGAGGAACAATCCTCTAAAGCTAAGCACGCTGTAAAAAAATTAGTATCATATGAGCATACTGTAAATACACTGTCAAAAATTCCAACCAAAAATGGATAAGTATCAAAGTCATTGCATGAATGATACAAGCAGGCTTTAATCATTTGAAAGAAATTGTTGACTTATGAGAGATTATTAATCATTATGAGTGAAAATTAAAAAAAAATAATCAAGCAAAGGGAAATATTGAATTAAGTAGCAAATTAGGGCAAATAATATGCTATGGAGAATATTTTAATGTTTTGGAGTAAATGAAAGCAAGATGAATAAACAGAAATAAAAATACAATTAGTAAACTAAATAAAAATCATATGCAATTATATTTTTGCCAAGTGGCACTGTGAGCTCCAGCAATCCTCAATCTATTCTGGAGCAAATCAGTTTACTTTCTAGAAGATTGCTGGCAATCATTTTGATTAACAAAATTATTATAGAGCATTAGTAAAATCCATCTCCTCTTAATTTTTGTGAACAAAACTTACTAATGCTCTTAAAATGAGGATAATCATTATGGGTTTTTTTCTTTTCTTTTTTTTTTTTTTTTTTTTTTTTTTGGAGATAAGTTAATAGCTAGTCCATTCAGCACCCACTCCTTTTGATCATTTTAAGAATCAAAGCAAGCCATGTAAACAGCCCTAGTGTTCATCAGCTTTAAATCATAAAATCATTCTCTACATTTTTTTAGTTATTTTTAAAGGTATTTTCTTTATTTACATTTCAAATGCTATCCCAAAAGTTCCCTAAACCCTCCCCCTGCCCCTGCTCCCCTACCTACCCACTCCCACTTCTTGGCCCTGGCATTCCCCTGTACTGGGGCATATAAAGTTTGCAAAACCAAGGGGCCTCTCTTCCCAATGATGGCTGAATAGGCCATCTTCTATTTGATGTCAAAAGTCAGTTGGATTTTACCAACACTTACTGACTCTACATTTCATTTGGGAAACTCTAGATTTTTTAACTGATCCTAAGTATTTGAAAATTCATTTGTTTGTTACGTGAAGTTCTATATGAACAAAGACAGAACTGTAAAATTCTCCCACTTACTGTTAATTACAACTTAATTCTCTTCCAACAGTTTAAAAAGGAGTGTGTCTTGAGGCACATTTCCTTCTAACCTTGATCATTGGAGAAAATGAGTGCCTGTGCATGTGTGTGTGTGAGTGTGTTGCTAGGCAAATGCAACCTACAACACCTGTAAGAAAGTGGTTGATATTATGATGTGTCTCACATGAGTATATGACTCCAATATGTGTGTGGTACCAAGTGGTGTAATCACTAATAGCCTTGATTTTGAGTTCCCAGAGAATACAAGAACAATGAGTGTTCTTTGGAACATGTGCTTTACTTCCTGCAATGGGGCAGGAATCACAGCTGCGACAGTAGCTGGGGGCTTCCAGATGTCAAGGCTGCATGGACTCTGAGGTAATTGCAGGAAGAAAGGGATACAATTTTGTTATCACTGATTATCCTCCCCATTCAACACCCTGAATCCAGCATCAACAACAGTACTTTGGATAGGCACATGATGAGTGAGAGAGCCTGGGTCAAAAAAGATTTGTGCTTTTGCCTCTGTAGAAAAGGAAGGCTAAGATTGTTGAACTACACAGAAGACAGAAAGGACAGGAGGGACAAACCTACATTATTATAATTATAACCATTTTAGTCATTCTAAAACAGAAGACAACTTCTAACCCTAACTCCCAAATCTGGATACTGTTGCCAAGGTGTTGGAAAACAATGGTTTTATAAAATCAGGAAATAAAAAAAAAATGAACTTTAATTATTAATATTCTAATGTAGTGTTTATCCACTGCATTTGAGAATATAAAATATTTACTCACTAATGAATCAGTACCTCTATTTGAGATTCTGCAAGTAACACTAATTGAATGGGGGGAGGGAAGATGATGGCTTTCCAATATTCAACAGTAACAATTACTTTCCACCCTCCCTTGCCATATAGTCAGAATAACTACAAGATTTCAGATCTCTGTAAGCTTTTATTCCACAGGTATACTCAAGTAGTCATAATTCCACGTGGACTCTTAAAGCACATATGCATCAGTGTGGTAGAATTTACTGTCAACCGTAACACATATTTATTGACAAATTAGATATTAATTCAAATGACAAGTGTCTTGGTTTGAAAGGTTTGTGTTGTTTATGTGATTAAGTGATTCAATGTTCCTGCAAAATAAGCAGAAGACTTGGTGCCCTGGTTTAGTGTGAATGCTATAGTTCAATTTTTGGACTCGTTTTCCCAAGCACGGTGAAAAGAACTTCTCATCATCTTCATTTCCACCGTCTCCATCTTCTCCTAGAACACCAAGCATTTCTTAGTTTCTGTGGGAAGCTACATGTTAACCGCTGACTGGTTGGGTTATAGAATAATCTTCAAATAAACAGTTACTCAGCGAATGGGCCATGCTTACTTGTGCTTCTGTCATTGTGTCAAAATGGGAGTGAGGATTAGAAGCTGACTTCTGCCTTAGGATGAGCAGTCTCTGACTCAGGAACCACTCATGTAGCTTGCTTATTCTGAGTGCTTTGAAATAACATACAAAGAATAAGCAAACACTCAACACCCTGTAGTCTATGTTGAAGGGCCACAATTCCCAGAGTCTCATCCACATTATCAACTCTACCATGTGCTTCAGGTGTATGGCCCTCACCATCATTGAGGAAAGCCCTGATATCTGTCAAGATATGCTTTGCAGTTCTGGCTAATTTATGAAATATCCTTTAGCCCATGGATTAGCACTTACTTCAATTTATTTGAATCTTAATGAATTGTAAGTACCAGTACTGAGTTAGTAGAAACCTGTAGTACATGGAAGCAATAAAAAACATATAAGGCTAAAAGACACTGGATATTCGGGTGAGGTTAAACTTTGAAAAAGCAGAGATGTTAATTCTTTGAGAGCATGTGGAACAAATGTAATCAAGAAAAGATGAATAAAGTATTGATGATGGGTACTTTTGTTTTTGTGTTACTATATACTATATACTTTTAAAATTAGGCTGGCTGACATTTGTATTTCAGAAGAGATTGCCTGTTTTGTTTTTCTCTTAAAGTTTCCTGTCTTTCAATATCATGTGAAGGATTTTGTTGTAAACAATCTCATTTATAATCCATCCATTCTGCTGGTAAAGCTAAGTCAGTCTATTACAAATGAATATTGCCAGCTTAAGAACTTATTTATTTAATCTATAATAGTCTTTGTTATTTCTAACAAAGAGAAAGTTCTTAGCTCCAACTAAGAGTTGGTTCCTGAGTGTTGTAAAGTTCTACAACAGTGACTGTTTGACCCCACTGGACAACTGGTCATATATACAGGTTGTCAGAAATCACTTTAATCAGAGAAGCTGGCCCAAAGCTGAGCAATCTGTATTTTCATAACCCTTTGAGTAGTCCTGGTACAGTCAAAGTTTGTAAAACTCTGGTGTGGAAAAATCTGTGATAGTGAGAAATGCCTTTAGCCACAAACTTGCTGAAAGCCTACTTCCTAGTTCATCATTAAACCAAGTTGTAATTTCTCTTTGATGTGAACTCATTCACTATAAAAAGTTTTTTTTTTAATCACATGAAACATCTACTAGCAATAAGTTCTCATATCTATTCACTCCTTTTATTTCAGATCATGTTATTTATGACCAGGGAAAGATTCCACTATAAATTTAAAGAATTATGTCCCATATCAAACCAAGCACACTCATTATAAACGCTTTATAAAGAAAAGGAATAAGCTATAGGCATAATGCCATTTTATGACGTAGTCACTACAAACTGGAGCTCTAAAGGCTTTTATGCCTAACTCTTGTCACTACAGATACACAGCTGTGATGCTACAGTTAACTCCCGAATGGATGAGCCCAGCTCTTGCATTTGCGCACAACGAAGGCCATGGAAGGAAAACCTGTTGTCTCACCATACCATGGTACGTGCATCCTGATGACTTATTAAAATCTGAAACTGTAAACCCATAATAACATATAATGAAGGCATGTTTAAATTTTACTGCCTTCACATCACCTGGTAGCATAAAGCAGGGAACCAAAGAAATGCTAGAAAAATTGACAAAAACTAAAATGAACAAGGAGAAAAATCAGCTTTGTCACACAGGTACACAATGGGGAGGCCACATTACCCACATACATGTAAATGAACGCGCGTGTGCAAACACACATGCACACTGATTTATTCAGGAAATTAGTCTTCTTCTGTTAACGGACCCAGATTATTCATGTTTGTTAATGTGAGCTCAAACTACAGTGTACTGTCTTAGTAATGTAGTTTTGAAAAGAACAAGCTAAGACCATGGAATGTATTTTCCGGGTCGTAGTCTCAAGCTGTACTCACAGAGCAGTTTTTTTTGATGACTCATCTTCTTGGTTTCTATACGACTATTATCATTTTATGCTTTTCCTTCCAATCGAAATCACTACCAGCTTACAGACACACACACACACACACACACACACACACACACACACACACACACACACACACATTCAAAAGCAAGATCTATCAACTTCATAGTTTCTCTTCCTGCCTGGGAAGGACCATGATTATAGCCCTATTTCCCTGATGATCATACATGTTCGCTTCAAATTTTCTTCAGTGTTCAATATTTTATGTGCTTTCTCAAGAAACCTATTTAGTAGTTGGAGAAATTCCAAACCGATGATAAAGCACAACTAATAGCACTTTTATAAGCTCAGTTTCCCATGAAATTATCCAAATCACCTTACTTTCTTCAGTGTTGTCAAAACTAGATTCTGAAAACATATTATTATATTTAATGATAACACATAAGAAAAGTGTTTCATATCCAAATGAAGGCAAACATTTTATATCAACATATCTAGGCACTTTGAATGGTTTTAAATAAAGCAGTAAATACTAACCCATATTCGATGACTCTTAATATTCTTATGTTATCACATGAGGGATGCAGGTGATGGGCACACAGCTGGAATGACAGATTTATGTACACAAATAAAATATTGTTTGTGGGAGCATTTGTGTCAGAGCTTTCCACTCTGTTCAGAAAACTGCTGCATACACACACACACACACACACACACACACACACACACACACAGAAACACACATTCTCTATTAAAGTGAGTGTGAAGATCTAATATAACTAATTTTGTGTATAGATCAAAGAAGACCAAAAATATCTTGCAGTCAGTCAGGGGGAGCTGGTCTCCGAAGGACCTTCGGTTGTGTATGAGTGGCTTAGGGAAGGTGGAACTGTCACGCAGCAGGCAGGAGCCAAGGCTGAGGAATCTCCCCATGAAAGGAATTATATAGATTAAAATATCAGCAGAGGTCAAGAGGAATGACCCTGACTTAGAGAAAAATAACATCTTTTCCCTCAATATAAATTGGCCATAGTTGTTATAATTCCTCTGTTACCCACATGGGAAATGGGAACATTCACCACAGTGGTATGGCCCCACGAGACAAGTGAAGTTCCCCTCTACCAAAAGCTCTACTCTAATTTCAAGGCCTCCGAAGAGTTTTCACCCCAGTGCAGAAAACATAGCTAATTGGTTTGGATCAGCAGGGCGTCTCCACTGAAGGTTTCTTTTTGTGCTCAGGTTCCAAGTTCTATATCACACACCCTGTGTGAGTGCCCAGGTTGCTGAGTCACCTTCTTGGGAAAAGCAAGCGGCTGTGTAAGATTGCAATGTTCATTTTGATAGTGGAGGAAACACTGTTCTCCATAAGACTTCGTAGATTATCTCCCTACATTTTCCCAAATCAGAAGGATAAGCGAAAGCCACAGCCCAGTTTCTAAATGAAATGGATTGTGATCAATGGTCATCTCTCAATGTGCTTTCAAAAACTCCCCATAGAACTGGAATACATTCTCATGCATATAATGTGACCCCTTCCATAGGTATTCCCAGATCTCCCCGACTAAAGCAGCCATTCACAATATAATATAATTTTATTACATAAAATTAACACTGGAGAAATGTGGCTGACAGAATTCTGGTTTAAGTGTTTTCTGTTTTACATAGGTGCAAGCTCAGTTTACAAGATGTTTGTCCTGACTAGATAGCAAATAGCATCTGTAGGTGGAGACAGAACCACTGACACATTACTATCTCACCCAAGTGTTTAGGCTTTACTGAAGAGACAGCCATCTTTAAAACATTTCAATCAGACCATCTGTAGAAAAATAACACCCTGATTTCTTCAAAACACCTGAGGCTAGTGTAGCAAGCTTTTTGGAACTAAGGCACCCTACTTGCCAAATTTTAAAATCTATACTAATTTGTGTGCTGATTCAAATATTAGCAATTTTTAAAAAAGAAATTAATTTTCTTAGGAAAACTAGTTAATTGGTTTAGGGGTAGAATTAAAATTTTAAGTCAAGTGTGGTAACTAATACCTACAATCTTAGCACTGAAGACAGAGGCAGGAGAATGACCATGAGTTTGAGGCCAATCTGTGCTAAAGAGTCAGATGTCTCAAGAATCAACAACAAAAAGGAATGTTAAAACTTTAATGGACACAATTATTTATCGATGTGCTAAATATCTTTTTTTTAACATTATGGCAATCATGTCTTCCAGAATAAACTGTATTTCCTATAGAAACCTGCCAATACTTCTAAAGATAGGATGTATTGGTTGTCTGTCATGCCTCTTCTCTGTGCTCACAGAGCTACCAGTTCTTGTGGGGATAATTATAAATGAGAAAATGGGCTTTCATCTCATTTTTTTTTAAACAAAACCAAAACTACAATACTGAAACAGAGGAAGGAATTCCTAAAGGTCTAACACAGCTTATGCATGTACTTACCTTCCTGTCTTCTGGGCATCCTCGTGAGCAAATCAAAACTACAGGAAAGTGAGCAAACACCTTCAGAAGAGGGATAAAAAGGCAAACAGAAGCTGCAGATGTGTCCCGAAGAAAATACTCAATTCTCAGCAGAATTCTGTTGATCATCATATGTATACAGATGTCAGAAGTTCTGAGATTGACATCAGTTTGTTGTGTGAACATCCTCAGGCAATTTCAACACACACTCTTGTCTAGGTTGGATGGTAATTCCAGTTTACTGTGTGTGTGTCTTGATAAGGGTATTTCTCCTCAAACATTTCTACAGCATCCTCTCTGAATGTGCAAACCTGCAATTAAGCCGATGGCACTCTCTAGCTAGTCTGACGACTTAGGAGACGGTTATAGGACTTCCTGCTTTCCACTTGATATGAGTCACAATGTACAATTTCTGTGCTTACTATCATTTCTAGGATTCTATTTAATTTTATGAACATAAGGATATGGCTAAATTATAAGCCGAGAACCGCGAGTGCACGCCAGGGCATGCGCATGGGCATGCAGCACATGTGCCTCTGGCCCACTGAGGATTCTTTTCGATGCAGTGTCTTCTTTGAGTTTTCAGCAGGGACCAGAAGTCAGGGACCTGGTAACTTACTTTTCTTTCATCTTGCTTTAAAGTAAGGAAGCAGAAGGAAGGAAAATCAAACATGGAACTTTTAAATCTAGGATTCAATCAACTGGGAAGTGGGGTCACGGGTATTGGGACTTGGGCACGCTGAGTGAGGACTGAGTTCAGTGAGGACTTCTCCATCATGCCACATAGCACATCCTGAGGAGTGTGGTCCTTCTTACCATGCTCTGGGCAGTTTGCTCTTCCCGGCTCTGGTTCCAGTCTGCAGTCACCTGACTCCATCCATCCCCTGATTTTGTTACCACCACAGAAAGAGAAATTATAGCCTCCAAGCCTCCACTTTATTTCTCTTATCTATACCCCTCAAGTTCCAGTCTGTCTGCCCATTTAACATAGTTTCTTTGTTGTTGTTGGGGTTTTTGTTTTTGTTTTTGTTTTTATTTTTTGGGTTTTTTTTGTGCATTTTTTTTTTTGACTCAGTGTTGGGGTGGTTTTACTAAAAACAAGCAAACGACACAAAACAAAAGCTACTGTAGCTTTGTGTGTACATTTTATACACAGAGAACTGTAGAGAGTCTTGAAATTTTTGATGTGAGGAAAAAAGAAAGAAAAGAAAAACACCCTGGTGGGAACACAAACAGCACAGAGAACACATAATCATGACCCTCATAATTGAGATTGTCATGTGTCTTATTAAAAGCCACCATTTACCTAGATGTCTTGCTTGATAGAGGCAGTGAGATGCCTTACAGATTTTACACAAACACATCTTTCAAAGCTGATCTATTTTCTTGTGTATGATGTTTGGTTGGGTCCTTCAAAGGGCTTCAAGGGTTACTTTTATATTTACAAAGACTGAAGATGAAAGCTGTTATTTGAATGCCGCTTTGCATTCAGTGGCACCAAGATGCTTATTAGAAGTGCCCTGATGAGACCGGAGTGGCGCCTGCGTATCACTCTCCTCTAGTGTGTACTTAGGTGCTCTGGCTGCCTAAGAAGCAGCTTAGCTTTAATGAAAGGATAGTAAACAACATAAATTATAAAAGACATCTGCTAAGGAGATCAAGAAAAGGGAGGAGGAAAAAATGTAGGGAAGAAAAGGAGAAAGGGAGTTAGAGAGAGAAGAGAGGAGAAAGAGGAGAAAGAGAGAGGAGAGAGGGAAGAGAGAGAGGGAGGAGAGAGAGGGAGGAGAGAGAGAGAGAGAGAGAGAGAGAGAGAGAGAGAGAGANAGAGAGAATAGATGCTGATGCTGCTGGAGTGTGTGTACATGGAGACACTGTGCAGAGAAGAAAGTCTGACAGGCAGAGAACAAAGTGTTTCCAGGGATCTCAAAGAAATGGTGAACCTTAATCACACCCTAATTTTAGGGTACAGTGAACCAACCTCTTTAAGTTCCTCAGGGACATGCAGGTAGCTGTGGTTCCTACTGGATTGTCATTGAACATGTAGATAGAGCTGCCTTCATTCTCCTTCATGGGAATTTTTTTGGTCCTTGACTCCAGCACCTATGCAAAACAACAACAAAAAAAGACCTTCTCTTGAACTCAGGCAAGCTATCCAAAGCTCTTCCTTAGCTTTCACAGGGATGGCTTCCTCTCCAACAGACCATAAGGGCTGCTCACGTGGAGCGTCCTACACTTTGCTAGCTTATGATTAACTTTAGCAGCACAGAAATTGCCAACTTTCATAAACACACCTTTTCAATTACAAGAGTCCCTGTTAAAGCTAAGCTAATAATTTTAGCTACCTCCAGACTATAATTTAACTATGAATATTCCTTTTCCACAGAAAACTAATCTTGTGTATTTATTCCTATCCACAAAAGCATCTAAAATATTTTTAAATGCTTCAACTATCAATGAAATCTACTTGTATTCTAAAATATCTTCAATATATAGTTTAGCATTTTATCATCTCATTTCTCTGAAGAATCAACCTTACTACTGACATCATGCTATTTGTATACTGTTCTCACAGCCTGTGATCATTGTTGAAGTTTTGAGTTCTCAGGGAAGAAATATTGCAACTCAGTAATGTGATTTGAATGTAAAAGTGTTTCCTTTCAATATTGAATTAGAGAATTCTAGCAAACTAGGAAAAAGGGAAAAAGAAATAAACAATGCCTCACTCCTCCCAAAACATTGTTTCTTATTGCTGATTATTGAATTCTTAGGTTGCTTACTGTACTTTTCCTTTAAATGTATTTCTCTTATTTTTATTCCCAAAGACTGTGACTACGGCTGTTTTTCTTCAATGCTTTTTTTTTTTTTTTTTTTTTTTTAACCTCATAGTCTGTCTTTTTCCTGGATAGTGTGCTTTCACTGTCTTTTGGATCTGTGCTCTGGGAGGTCTCTGAGGATCCAATTCAAGAGAGAGAGAGAAAATGACCCTGTTGGCTAGCAGTATGACTCAGGGTGCTAAGGTCCTCCTGGCAGAGGCTCCCCTGGCGTGGGGAGGAGCTGAAGAGGCCTGTTTTCTAGCTGGAAGTTTCCCATCATGCCAGTCTCCTTCAGCCTGTGTCACTAAGGATTCCATTACAGTTAGTAGAGTGGTGGTCAAGGTCAGATAGAGAAAATCAACAGGGCTGAGTAAGCATGGTGGGTACGCTTTAAGAACTTTTAAAGCAGAGTATTGCACTTCAGGATACAGAATGCTGAGATATCATGAGAAGAACACACACCCATCGTTACTACAGTAGCCCCAGTGTAGAGCCCTGGACTGCTTTATGCCAATGAATGTGCAAGAGAGATGGAGCCTCTTAGCATAGTGCACACTTAAGTTTTTAAAACAATAAATATCCCACATCCTTTCCCCTCAGCACATACATCTGCATTTAGAGAGGGAGGTTTCCTCCGGGGATTGACCTCCAAAGGTGAGCTGCACCTTGCAGAATTCCTCATATTCTAGGCAGGAGGACTGAGATGACATCAAAGGCAGATTGCGACGTGGTTTAATTGACAATAAAAGTTATGCTTCCAGCCAAGCTGGTGTTTGTTTCCCACAAGCGTACTGATGTTTTCAGTCCCCTATAGGTGGGTCATTTTAACACCAAATATGAAGTATCATTTTTGATGACTAATATTAGTAATATCTTTCAAGATGCTAATATCCTTCCCAGTTGATCATAATAGCCAGTGCCCTAAAATGTGTGAGTGTGTGTGTGTGTGTGTGTGTGTGTGAGTATGAATAGAGAGTTTAGATAAAACAGTTATATGGTTACCTAATAGCCCTATTATCCTCCATGATACTTCTTTTTGAATTCTAAAGTGTTTTGTAACGCCTCTCTGCCTCCCCCCCTTCCTCCTGCCCTCCCTCTTTCCCTCTTTCTTTCTTACCCTGACATTTCTAGAAGCTAAAGAAATTTAGGAATTGCGGGATCTTGTAAAAGGTACAGGAAAGTACAAATTGTGTTTATTTGTTTTTAAATTTGTTATACAACTTAAAAAAAAATTAAAACAGTTCCCAGTGCAATTTCTTGGTCTATTACCCTTGACAGCTATGATTAATTATATTTTAACCTGTTAAGGGCTCACTTTTTCAAGTATATTAAGCTAAGTTTTCTTCAAACACTGAACTCATCTGAGTAGTGGGGAAGGGTGTCCAGACAGACAGGAAGAAAAGCATATTCTTTCACAGTAGACAGTCTTTCTTTGTCTCCCAGCCCTGGCCTTTGCACCTACATACACATTGCCTGGCATGATGGGGAGGGCAAGCAGATGGCCTTCGCTGTGGAAGCCAGGGCTCTGGGCCCACGAGATGAAACCTGCATGCTTGGGAAGGCTGGGACGCCAAGGTTACATGTGTAATAAAGTACTCGCTGCCTCTCCTGTAATGATATCCTGGGGGCTGTTGTCTTTTCACTAGAAACATACTGGTAAGAATTTAATACTATCTTGCTAAACCCTTTGATTCAATAAGGTTTTAATTTTAAAAAATTCTCCTTACTTTGTAGGATGTGAGCAAGTATGAATTCTTACTCTAAGATCAACATCTCTACTAAGCTTGGGATTCTTTTACCTTCTTAACCACGCGCTTCAACAAATAAAATATCTTACCGCTGCCTGTTTTTTTTTTTTTTTTTTTTTTCAGCCTGAAATACTTTTCAGTTAACTAATATTTGTTAGGCTTTGATGCAATCAAGTGAAATTCGAGTCTTCCGAGCGATTCAGCCCCGCCTCTTGAAAACTGCACATGTGTGTCAGCTTTGAGTTTTTCTCACCAGTGTTTTACACATGAAATCTATTTTTCCTTGAGAAAATGGAATCTTTGTGTCTTTGTCTGGAAGGCTCGCTGTGCTCAGGCGTGTTCCTGCAGGAGCTGTGACTGCCAAGGCCCTGGGGGAGGGGCCTGGCAGTCATTTGTCAGCTGTCCTGCATCTGTAATTTCTGTCCACTCAGCAGTATCAGAGTCTTAGAAATGGGGCACGAAGGGTGGGGGAAAGAGCTTGTCATTGATGAAAGACAAACCCCGAATAACTGCCTGATGTTGATGACCAAAGGGAAGAGAGAGAGTATGAAAAACTTTTATTGTGTCCTTTAATGAAAAGGATTTTCATTTGAAATAGCTAATTTATGAAATTGCACATGGTAACATTTTCAGATCTCAGTCTTGAAAGGCCCTGTCCATATTGTGTTACCAATTTCACTACTTTTACCTTGGCAAGGGCTCCTGAAAGTATTTTAATTTTCTGCCATTGACTTCTGGTTATTTCTGCTCGTATGCCCTTGTAACAAAACTGACAGCACAATTAAACATCTGCATTTTAAAACTGGGTTTCTCCCCTGACTATTTTGCTTTGCTCCTAAAATTTCCAGATGTTTTAGGTTCTTTATGATTTTAATGTATGCAAATATATTTGCTTATATTTTAGAGAAAATGGAGAGGGAACAGAGGGGGGGGAGAAGAGAGAAACAAAGAGACACAGGGAGACTGAGAGAAACAGAGACAAGACAGAGTATATACTAACATGGACTAAGCAGAAGAAAAGCTTGGTAATAATACATCAGGCAGCAAATTGGTATTTTTCCTGTTTGTAGATTTATATTTTGGTGATTACAGCATGTGATTGAGATGCCTCAAAACAGAAAAAAAAAAAAAAAAAAAGGAGAATACGTTGTGGTTCTTAGCACTTTACTAATTCATTTGAAATTTGCAACTCAGTTTTGTGACTAGAGTTCAGAATTCAAATCTCGGTGTCCTCATAACTGGGTAGAGGTCTGCTGCTCTCTGTCTTTTCATTTCAGGGAGAGATAAGTTGAGGGGTAGGAGAAGAAACAATGTATTTCAAAGTAGCATATGGCTTTGTGGAACTTAAGGGTATTGTTAGTATCTTGCCTGAAGTGTTTGAACATGAGTTATAAGAGTGTCCCTAACATTTTAAGAAAATCCATTTCCCATAATTAATAACAGGAAACCGTACACAGATTCTTGTGTACAAATGAATCCCAACAGTAATATAGAAGAAAGCAGGGGGAGAAGCAAAAGCATCGCATTCATTTGCTCTCAAGGTTGAGATACGTTGTGGTACCCAAGTGGTTCAGACTAGAAAGACATGAGATGCGGGTTCCCATAATCCTTGGGAGTAAATGAGTATTCATTTTCCATTCCTGACTGTCCAGGACATATGCTAGGGAGAGTGCAGCCATTTCACCCATAGTCTAATTTCTGCAAGGGATCTCAGACAACTGACGTAGTTAATAGTTAGGCAGAAAAATGGCAAGTAATTATGAAGGAAGACAATGTATTTTAAAATATTATTTTAATATTTTTAAGACCCATTCTTACTGTATCCTATTGGAGATGGTAATACCTAGTAAGGGAATTTGTGTACATTTAAGGTGTTTGGAGAAGTGGATGAGTAGATTTATGAGTCTCAAACTAAATGCATCATTAATTAGACAGATAACAGGGCAGGGCGATTGACCCACTTCTGCACAGAGCTCTGGGCTAAGCTCTCTGAGAACTGACAGGTCTTTATCTTCTAATTGTATCAAAAAATGGGGACTGACTGATCCCAGTGCTGACCTGAAAGCAGCAAACTGAAGTGATGTATGGTGTCCCTGGGTTTTCGTTTTTCTTTCTTTTCTTTTCTTTTCTTTTCTTTTCTTTTCTTTTCTTTTCTTTTCTTTTCTTTTTTCTTTTCTTTTCCAGAAATGCTGAATTTAATCTCAAAGTTTGAAGTTTCAAAAGCAGAATTAGCTGTTTTATTTATATTGAATTTTTATAGTGAATCGTTTCCTCTCTCAAGGGGAACAAAAGCCTGTAAGAGAAAGGTGATTGTCCTGCCAAGGTTAAATGTAAGACTCAGCCCAATTAAAAGTGGATCCTACTTCTGTAAGATGAGCAGGAAAAGAATGAAAGCTAGTCAAGGTGAGGGCCACGTTCAGTTATTAGGTGCAGGTACTGTATGTGAGAATGCATGCTGCCGATGATATCAGAGCAAACACATCTCCACGGTACCAGGGAGCCGCAGACAGCAAACCAGGCCTTAGCTCCAGAAAGATGAGACTAAACAATGTTCTGCATGGCAGGGCATATGTAATGCACATGCACATAGATGACCCTGGAATTGTAAACATTGTCATCTTAGCCAACCCTTTAGAACCTATAATATTTAAAGCAGAGATGTTGCACTAAACATTAAATAGGACTAAATATTAGTGTGTGTGTGTGTGTGTTTGTGCGTGTGAGCATACACATGCACACATGCTCGTGTGTGTATGTGTATGCATATGGATAAAAAGAAGTGAATATGTCTCAATTTATCTATCTAGCATCTACATTATCTATATAAATTTTAAGCAATGAAATGAGTATTTAAAAACAGTAAAATTGGAAAAATAAGAATGCAATTTTGTCAAATTGGACAAAATGAAGATATAGTTTTGCTAAACCAAAGATTAAGATAATTTTCTAGGCTGTTAAATTTTAGAAAGCCTAGAGTTAAGAAAGATATGCAAAAATTAAAGTGACATATTTAAGGCATATTTTGTTAAGCATAAAATGGACAATGTACAGGGCTGATGATTAGCTAAGTTTCAATAGTGTAGTACCCTCTCAGATCTCCATAGAGACAGATTCATGCTAGCTATAAGTTGATGTTGTAGAAAGCATAAAATATCTTCCTTTGTTGTTCAAGTAAAGATCTTCATTGGAAGCTTTTTAAGGGTAAAGTACAAAGTTTATTATTTATTAGTTTAACTACTAAATGTAATTTTACATGAAAGCAAATGAGGGCTGTAGTTATAGATATGTAATACAGTGAGTGTTGTGTGTGGGTTTGAACACTCTGAGATTGAGAAAGGAGAGGGAGGGAAGGAGAGAGGGAAAGAGGAGGAGGAAGAAAATGAAGAGGAGGAGGAAGAAATTTAAATTAATTATTTTTACATGATAATTCACTCTGCCGTATGTATGCTCATGCTATAATATTTAAAGATGTTCATTTGTGAAAATCCTTTGTCCTAAGAAGTATGTAGTTGCTGTTAGTGTTCAGTAGAGTGATCAAAACCACCAAGACCTGTTTAGGCTGATTTCTCAGGTTGTGTAGAACTGTTGATGGCTGTGAAGCTGAAAATCTTCTTCCTTCCGTTGACTCCAGCAGAGCATAATGGTTAAGTCCCTCAAAGAGGCTAACGGGAAATTTAGTATATTTTAAAAAGAGAACCACAAAAGGTGCATAACTGTCACACCAAATCATCTTCTTGGTCTAGGAAAGAACTAAGGCTGTAGTGGTGGCTCTGTGTATCATCGACACACTAGGGATCTGATACAAAGAAGATCATCATACTTGGAATCAAGCTTAGTCTCCAGGTGAGTTCTAGGACAGCCTGAGCTGCAGACAGAGACTATCCATCGCAGAACACAAAACATCAAAGTTTGTTTTACCTCTTGAAAATGACTTGTAGAAGAAAACAATATTATAGTGTATGAGCTGTAATATTATATATGCCCCCCCCCGGACTTGGACAAATGTCTATATCAAAAGGGGCTGTTGGCATAGGAGGACTGACTGACCCGAGTATAAAAGACCCCTGATTGAAGAGCTAAGATTTATGAAGCAAAGTCCTCATTTAGGTCTAAGGAAATGATTTCAGCTCAGTTTTAAACAATGTGGACACCAGAGTTTCACTCTCCTGTCTATTCATCCAGTGAGTGAGAGATGGTTTCTCTGTCTTCTATTTTTCTTCTGCCTCTCATTTCTTTTTCAGTAACCTGTTTCAAAAACACCTGCTTCCGGAGTCTTGAGTCTGCTATTTGTTCATGTACAAACTTTCTTTAGTAGATACTTAATAGGGATAAAAATGCTTGGGTATAGAAGGAAGCTAGCAAGAATTAACTTTAGCAACAATGTAACACATCTTGTACAGAACAAATTTGTAGTGGGAGCCAGAAGGCTTCTGTAGTTTGAAAAGTATCAACTGGGACTTGGGCTCTCCTCATGGACAGGATACACGGAAGAGGAGTGAGGTAGCTAGAGCATTGGTGTATTTCTTTCAGATAATTCAGAAGTTTGGACATTCCCTTCCTGTTCCTTCTGAAGATTGCTTATCATCATGCAAACATCTAAGACCGTCTCACAGTTCCCCAAACAGGGAGGTTCTTTCAAAATCTGGCGATCCCTTTGTCTTGCGTTTTTGTGTATTTAAGTGACCACATCCCTATACATTTCCTGTCTTTGTTGTTTTTTTCTACACACTGTAACCTGTAATATACACTGGGCCTCCAGGAAGAAACCATGTTATTTTGCTAATAATGTGCTAGCAGCAGAAATTATTAAGACAGAGGAGCAATTTTTACCATCTTTTCAATCATAAACAACTGATGGTTGTAATGGCCCTGCACTGAACTAACAATTAAAATTTTACAGGCAGTATAATTATAGGTCAGGAATGGACATATATAATGTAATTAAATATCAGAACAACACTGATTTTTCCCATGATAAATAACAGAATCTACTCAAGATATATTAAAAGGACTTGTCTGCCTCATAACAAGAACCAGTAAGGTTTCATTGATGCCAGACAATTTCTTCCTTCAGCTGCCCCTTTCCCACCATTTGCAAGTAGAATCAAATCCACTTGGCTAGACATGGAGAATTATGTTTATAAATTCTAATTTTAGAAAGCAAAAATATAGCATTTGTCTTAGTGGCTTAACAAGTATTCATAACAACCCCACCTATAATACATTTTTAAAAACTAATTGAGCCCTGTTTGTTTTTGACAAGTCTATAGCATTTCAGAAGGCAATTTTAACTACAAGTTTTATTATTATTATTATTATTATTATTATTATTATTATTATTATTATTATCTAAGTAAGAAACATGAGTGTTGCTTGAAAAGAGTCCCAATATTAATGAACTCTGGATTCTCAGAATAGTCTGTGGAAAATCCATGCCCAGGTGAGTCATCTCAAATTTTGCTTGCTGCCTGATAAATGATTTGTTGAAAACTTATTCTCACATGAGACACGTGCTTTCCTTCGCAGAAAATGAGAGAATGCGTGGGCAGCTCTTGAATGGAATGGGTGCTACACCATTTTGCGTGGGCTGCAGCTGCTCCGGAGAGTTTTCAGTTCTGCTCTTCGGGGTGATGGGATATGCTTACTCCCACCTACAGATGAGCAGGTAGAACAGCTCTGCCTGTGTCTAGAGACTCCTCATACTCTACCTAAGTACCAACCACGCTTATAAACAGATGGTGTGCCTATATATTTGGCAAATCTGATCACTTCACTGGGTTTTCACATTTCCTACGGTAGGAACAGTCATTTTTAGTCCTTTATATCAAAGAAGATCAGGGGTATCGGAGGACAAAATTCGGCCTCCACCCTCTGGTTTATCATACTAACTCCTATAATTCTAGACTAAAAGTTATTTCTCTAAAATACTCAAAGCAATACCATTGAAATTTTATTTATTTTTTCCCTTAGTCATAATTTTTTATCATTCATCATGAAGCAATATGTTTTAAAAGGGAATTTTTCCTAACACTGTGGATTATAGTAGTGATTAACAGTACAGTATATTTACCAAAATAATTTCTTTATTTTCATGTTATGTTGTTAGTTTCCCATTTGTAATCTAAGAAGTATTTGTCTATGGCGTGATGCTCAATGAAAAAATATCTTTTATGCTTGTTATAGGCTTAGTAAATTTAAATATTCAAAACATTTGCAGTTTTAAGAGATAGAATATTTTAATGAGATTGGAACCTGCTGGACCCTGGGCCTGAAGAATGTTACCACGTTCTATTGTCCTCTGCCCTGTACCCACTGGAATCATCAGAAAAAAAAAAAAAAAAAAAAAAAAAGAAATTCAACTCTCTATAATCTTTTCAAATCATATAAAATTTGCAACAGTGCTTAAGCATGCCGGAATTTCATAAACATTATCTCCAAAGAGACAGAATCGCCATCAATAGCTCGGACAGAACAAATGATTACAAACTACATTTCAGCAAGTGAGTGTGCATGCACTGTAGTGCCTCTGCAGCAAGAAAAAGCTCGGGTTTCCCTTCCCTCCAACAAGGGAACATTAAAGAGAAACTGTGTTTTCATTGGAACAAAACAGACACACCTTGTAAGGGATGGCAGTGTTCGCAGAAAATGCTCCCCCTGGACTTGGTTCTCCTTGCTGAGGGTGGTCTGTACAACTCATGAAGCTTCTTTCTCTATTCTAGGCAGTCCTTCCCTATTCTACTAAACACAAATAACCTCAGGCAAAAGAAAAGAAGAACTTCCTACTCCCCGCACTCTTCTGCCTCCCACACTTACATACTTCCTCTGATCAGTGTGTCAAGCCATACTAAGGACAGAACGTGTTAAAAAACAAAAACAAAAAAACACAAACAAAAACCCTAAAGGGGCTAAAGAAACACCCAATACATCATTACTAGAGAAGAGAAGTGGCTAAAATTATCTTTGCACACATACAAGCATACAAGATCCTCACTTCTTTTGCTTTAAGAATAAGCCACTGGTAAACATCATTAAATAATCAATTATTTAGCTTCCCATGACTAATGGAAAAGATGGAGTTTTTTGTTTGTTTGCTTTGCTTTACTTTGCTTTTTTATTTGGGGGGGGGCTTGTTATATTGAACTTCACTGATTATTTAGAAAGCATGTTTCATGTCCAACTCTCTGTTATTCTATTTCTTTCTTGGCAGAGCAAATGAGCTCTGTAAATGTTGTGCAGCACATTGAGTTTCCAGAGGAGGGGGTTACAAAAAAGAATGAAGTGAAATATTGAACTCAGGAGGCAGAGAGTCACTGTGAGTCAGAGGTGAGCCACATAGAATATGTGAAATGAACATTGTGTGCGTGGTGGGGGGAATGAGGCACATGCATGTGAGCCGAAGACTTTAGTATCAGTATCTGTATTTCCTGATTAAAACTGAGCAGCTGTAAAATGTGCTAGCATGCTAAACACCTAGGTGCCTAAAAATGATTAAAACTGTATTCAGGAATAATAAGAAAAGAATGAGCAGGAACTCCATTGTTCTGATATGCATTCTCTAGTACAATATGGTTATTATAATGAAATCTTTTGGCAAATTTATTAATGTGTTGAAGAAATGCATGGTTGGTTAAAGAGGTATTTTGGGACAAAAAAAAATCATGTCCTTGGATAATATATCAGAATAAGCAAATATGTTAATAACTAGAACTAGCAATAAACTTACATTTTAACATTTAACAACTTGTTTAGTGTATCTCTGGGTACCCTGTTTATGACTACACAAATTTGAAATACACATATCTGAAACCCAAGTAACACAGGCAACATGGCTCACAGAGACTCAACATGGCCCTCTACAGAATGTTAGCTGCAGACACTCAAAATGACTCGCTGTGCATGGGTTTTCAGTACACAAAATCCAAAGCATAGCTGAAAATCATTCTGCCCATTTCCTCAAAACAAATTAGAAGTTCTTTATGAAACCAGTCCTTTAAAATTCATTTTATCCAAATTCTGCTCAAAATACTTTATACATTAACTCAAATCTCCTCTTGGATGTGTAGAATAAAAACACAGGAAAAATGTGAAATTTGGCAGACAGAACAGTAGCTTTGAAGCTCTGGGATCTGGCATGACTTGTGACACAAAGCATGTCACCCAGGCCTCTCCGAGAGCTGGGTTAATCCTGACATTGAGCTCCCTGGAGAATAAGTTGGAGAATAATTATCCTATGAAAGTAATACAATGGAACCTTCTCATGAGGACACTTTTTAAATCAACATCGAGTTGAACCTTAGTACAAGTCTTGGGGAAAAATAAAACCTTGGTGCCAATTTAACTATTTCCAAGCTCCAGCTACTTCTGGACATCTATACTGCCGTGCACACCCTGGGGAAACACACTGTTCTAAACAGGCTCCCTCTTAACCCTTACACAATCCCTCCAAACCTGTTCTCCAACCGCAGTCATGATGTCTTATTGGCATAAAAGAGAATTCACACAGACCACTGTTCAAACTTTTTAGCAGCTTTAAAATAGAACCTCAAATCTTACCCATGGCTATAAGTACCCTACATGACCTGCCCACTCACTTCTTTGTGCCTCTTACCACCCCCTTCCTAGTCACTCTGTCTTGACTACGATGGCCTCTTTGTTCTTCCCTGTTCACCATAATGACATTTTATTTCAGGCCATTTATACTCCTTTATCTTTGGTCTGGAAAAATCTGGAGTTGATGTTTTCCCCCAAACCTTTTCATTCACAACTTAGGTAAAATACTTCTTAGGTGCATCTTTCTCAATATATATATATATATATAATATCTCACCTTCACTGGTCTTTGATTTCTCATCTCAGTATTTGTGGCATATATGGTTATATTCTAATATGTCTGTATGGTGAGCTAGGAACTTTGTTAACCATTTGTTTACCATTATCTCCTCCACAGTGAGAAGACTGTGAGGAGTTAAATGTGGGATCAATAAATATTTGTTGAATGAAAAGGAATACCTAACAATCAGACGCAGAAGTTTAGAGATCACATGACCTCTTTGGCTTATATTTATTTCTTGAACTTCCCAGTCATTTCTTCTCCTGTTCATATAATGGTTCTTCTATTTTAAAATGCCTGCTCCATGGCTTATTTGATGAGCTCAACATTGTACTCTGTAATGATTGATGCCATTATCTTCAATACTGGCCATTTGTTGAACACAGACTTACAAAGTCATGGAAAATTAGGAAAATGAATTTATATAATATAAATCAAAGAACTCCAATCTGAATTTTTATTCAGACTGTTGAAATAAATAAGGCTCTTTGAATGCTATCATTCAGGCAGAAAGAACTTGGTACTTTCAATAGTTCTAGAGATATTTCAGTCATAGGATTGCCTCTTTGATGTCTTCATGGTTGTTTTTCCCCTAAGTCCTTACCCATTAATTCAATATATCAATAAACATTCACTTGGCATTCACTGTATCAAGGGCTTCTGTTGAGTAAATGAGACCTCCTTTTATGGGATAGTCTTCAAAAGATGAAGAGATACTACAAAAGGAAAATATGGTAAGTACTATGAAGAGGATAGAGCTATAAAGTTATTGGACTTTAAAGAGATTCTATTTGTTAAGTATGGTTAGGGGAGATGAATCTTAGATGATTCAATCTCAGTTGGACTGCATTTGAATGTTCAAAAAGAAGTAAGGAAAAATCATTTCAATAGGAACAAATTGCATAAGCAAGCATGAAAGGTATATTGGATTAGGAATAGCTCCACATAATTATAGGAAACCTTGGGCTATGAGTGTTTATATGCTTACACTGTAGAAGAGCATTCTTACTCTTTTATAAAAGCTAAATACACTTGGATACACAGTGGACATGTGCTCTTCAAGAAAAAAATGATTTCTATTGTTTTCTCCAGGTTATAATTTAAAAACCAAAAGAAATTCTCAAAGACGAAAGTAGATTAGAAAAGTCACCAAGTAATATAAACCATTGAGAAGAGTGGCTGCATGACCAGCGTTGAGCTCTTGCAGATAGAAATAGTGTAATCTTTAAACCATTCTTTGACATTGTTGTAATCTGAATATGAGGGATACACTGCTGAAATGTGTTAAAGTTATCAGGGTTCAGCCCATATGGTGAGATATGTGTATGTGCATAAACAGTGAAGTACTTCTAGTTTTGCATGCCTAGTGAGTACAAACATAGGAAACATGCTAAAGACCCTTGCAGAAAACTACTCGTCTATTTTGGTATTTCTAGTGAGAGGCAACAGGTTGTCTCCCATGTGCAAATAATTGTAACTTCACTATAAAGTTCTTGATCTGGTCCAACTTATTGTGTTGTGTTCTACATACACAAAAGCACAATCTTTTTGTTGTTGTTATTGTTGTTGACTTTTAAGTATTCTTGTGAAAACTGGATCTTTAGCAAGGAACAACAGCTACGAGAGTTGCTGGAATGAGCATTGCCATCCCTTCTTTGAGGAGGCTCCTGAGAATCAAGGATGACAAGTGGGAGTTCGTCTCATGTGGACTACAGGTGTGTTTTATACTCACAGGCATAACGTATCATTTAGTCTGAAACCACACTAATTGGTTTGTCTGTAAGGACGGGGCTAAGGAGGGGAAATGGTTACTTAATTTTAATTCCTCAATTAACAACATTACATTTCATACTCCAAACCTAGTATCTCATTTCAGGAAATCCGAAGTAACTCATGTGAATGAGTTCCTGAATTCGTCTTTGAAAAGGTAAACTCCATCCTCTCATACTTAGGTTTGTCACCTTCTAATAGCTGTCAACTCTCTACATAAAGTGCTTGCAAAACATAGTTGTGCAGATGAATCACATGCAGTGGCACCAAGGGGGTTCCCAGAAGAACCTAATCTGTGTGCTTGCTGAGTTGATGAGAAGCCAGCCAGCCCCTGGTTGCCCTTACACTCAAACTTCAGCTCTTCCTGTCTTCCAGCCTAGAACTGGCCTACCCTGCAGATTCTGGTATTTACCATCACCTACAGTGGTTTAGGCAATCCCTTAGCCCCCACACCATGACAAATGCTGTTAATTTTGTTTCCTACAAAAAAAATGAATACAAGAAGATTCTATGACTTGAAGATGGCTCTCTGAATATTGATAAGCTTCTTTGGATATTTAAAAGCCTTGGTCAATCTGCCTCAGTCTCCTTCTTAAAAGCTAAGCCTGTTGGATGTATAATATATATTACAACATATTAATATATAATATGTAATATATTAATATAATATAATATATTAATATAATATATAATATATTATTAATATATAATATATTATTAATATATAATATATATTCTTATGCTAAAATTAGTCCAGCATATAGGGCTAGCCTTCTTGATCTCAATTGTACACTTCTTAAAAGGCTCTGAATAGTGGCCATTTTAAGTTATTGCAGCTGTATGCTATGGCCAATCTGCTGTCAGCTGTCGTGGATAGCAAAGAGTAGATACTAGTGGAAGAGCCAAGAATAGAAGAAAAGTAATGAAAAATTCACAACTAAACCAAGATTCCTCAACAAATGCTCTGTAAACTGAGTAATAATACATAGCAAAATGACTTGGCTAGAGAGCTTCAGCTTCTCTTCTTTGGATTATTGGGAGAAAACACTTTCAACAGTATTAGACATCATTATAGCATATGAATCTCAAGTAGTTTTTTACATGATGAGGTATTTTCCTAACTATCTCTCCATATTCTATTATTTAAGCATCCACATTAGACAATTTTACTGGGATACCCTGTTGATGTATAGAAGGGAAGAGTGCATCTAAAGGCTATGCTGCATTTGAAGATGAGATTAGGATGTTGGTTGGTATAGGGGTGAAGAGTGGTGTGAGAACTCAATCCTCCCAAGAGTAGCTTGTCAGGAACATCAAGTGGCAATGCACAGAGCCATTTCTGGAAAAAAAATAGGTTGTCTAGGTCTCTGGTGTAAATGTTCAATTTTTTTTTTTTAAACTATGTTTAAATTTCTGGGAGCCACTTCAACTCTTTTAGGTAGTAAAGCCACTCTTTACAAAGTGAGCATGCATGTGTGTGTGTGTGTGTGTGTGAGCATGCATGTGTGTGTGTGTGTGTGTGAGCATGCATGTGTGTGTGTGTGTGTGTGTATGTGTATGCACACATGCGTGTGCATATAGTTTGTTTGCTATATTTATAATGCCAATAAAGAGTCGAAACTCAGATTTTTCTCTTTAAAACTCTCTTTTTATAATTTATGTCTGTTTTTTAATTTTTATAAAATCCCTTTGAGGACATGTTTCTTACTACTGGCTTTCCCTATGTAAACAATTCCACCAACTAAACATTCTTAGCTCTTCCATACACTCTGTTCCATACTCCTTTATATTGTGATAAAGAAGTTTGGAAGAAACACCTGGGAACGTGAGCATGAATATCGCCGTGTCTTCTTCCACTCTCTACACTGACTCTGTCTCTGCCTCACTCTGTCCACATTTGCTCTCTCCTATCCCTAAGGAACTGATATTTCTGCAGGGTGTGTACATTTTCGGATGGTTTTTAAGTGGAGCATCACAGTCAGCTTATGAGATTTCCCATGATGCAATTTTTCAGTCTACATGCTTAAAGGTAAGGGCCACATTGGACAAAATAGCAGACTGTAGCAGGAATGACAGTGGTAGTCGATTTCCATTCATTTTACTTTCTCACTGCTGCTGAGTGTAAGTGGGAAAGAGGGAGTGATTTATTGCCTCAAGAAGTCCAGGTGTTCCAAACAATACATAACTTGAAACAAATGTTTGCTTCTATACAGGAGCTCATATTGCCAGCAAACTCATAAGCTTACTGTGATGTACCACTTTAAAAATTGCTTCAATCGTGTATGTATAGTACTCTCTAATTTGGAAAATTATCATTATTTCCTCTTGTAAAATCATTGATTACAGATTTTCATATTTCATTATTCTAAAGAAAAATGGTAATGTCTATGAAAATGATGGTAATATGTCAAATGAATATATGTTAAGACTTACAGTGAAAACACACTCTTCCATTAGGCAATTTAAACTTGACTAGAAACAAATAACTTTGATTACTTTCTTTTTCTTGTGCTTTACTAATTTTTGTAAATGCTATTATTTGAAAATATTTGAATCCTTTATTATTTTAAACCACATCAGGAATCAGGGTGGAGGTTGATTCTTTCCCTTGTCATATACGATGATATCTTCACTTCTTCCTTGAGTGTTTTCAGTAATCTAGAAGTAGCATTTCTCTTTAACAAGACAAACACAAAACAAAACAAAACCCATAAAAAGGAAGAGAAGAATATAATTCTCCTTTTATAGGCACAGCCCCACTTGCACATGCAAGGCTTTGGGTTCAAGTCCCAGCATTTAATAATTAAAAAAAAAATCTTATTTTTTCATTAATCTCTCAGTAAAGGAAGCCTCCATCCCATAAAAGCATTTGCTACACATTCACATAAGGATTTGGCCAGTTAGTCAAGTCTCTTGAAACTGGTTGCACTAAGGCAAAGAAATGCACCAATACATTAAAGGACATAATTCAAGGACACAAAGACCTAACAGTAGTTCAGCAATAGCTAATAAAAAGCCACATTGACAACAAAAGGCTCATTAGGGAAAATCAGCTATGTTGTCAGAAAGGGAGAACACACTCCAGAGAGCACATCATTGTGCCTGTTATGATTGCTATTGGGAAACCTACTGAAGTGTCACTTCCACAGAAATGAGAGAAACGTGCAGACCTGCAGAGACTGCGCCTCATGGCACTCTAAGGCTAGCACTGTGCACCTGAATCTCTCTATGACCTATTAGCAATGCTGACTTCATTTCTGAATGCCCTGGGAGCTTAATGCCCCTTCCCCAGTCAGAACAACTGGCCCATAACTCATTTGTTTGCTGCCAGCCTAACTTTTCTTTTCTTTTCTTTTTTTTTTTTTTTTGGTTTTCAAGACAGGGTTTCTCTGTATAGCCCTGGCTGTCCTGGAACTCACTTGGTAGACCAGGCTGTCCTCGAACTCAGAAATCTGCCTGCCTCTGCCTCCCGAGTGCTGGGATTAAAGGCCTGCGCCACCAGGCCCGGCTCAGGCTTATTTTCTTTATAAAATAATTTTGTGTGTTTTAGCTTGGAAACTGTCTTAGCTCAAAAACTTTGTAGGGATTCACATTGGATGAATTAAAACTGCTTATAAATCCAGCTCTAGAGGATCTGATGTTTCTAGCCTTTCATGGGTACCTGCACTCACATGGACACATCCCCTTCATAAACACACACACACACACACACCTATACACACATACGCATGCATACATACATGCATACCTACACACACGCATACATACAACATACATACACACACACATGTGTACACTCACATATATACATACACACACTCACACACACATGCATACACACACACACACACACACACACATGCAACAAAAAAACCCAAAATGACAAAAATTCCTAATGATTAAAACCCCAGAGAGTGAGAACAGAAACTAGTAATCAAAATTCATGACAGAAATGACCAGAATGATGGGTGTGAAATTATTAACTTCTTGACTGTATTTTCTTAAAATTATTCATATAGGGAAGCATAAAGGGCATAAGGGTATATGAACTCATTTGGTTGCAAACATTATCTTTGAGAAAAATCCCACTGAGGAGAACAGAAGGTGGCGTCTAGCAGTCTATTTTGACAAGAAGGACCAGAGTTCCTAAAAAGAACTCATTTGTTCGCTGCTGTTTCCACATCTGCAATAAGCAGGCATCCTTTAAGTCCACATCACAGCATGCAGGAACATGTCCCATACTGTTAGATACTCTCTAAGTCATTACTAGATATGTATATATGTATGTATAAGTATATAAGTTAATAAGTATATACAAGTACATATGCATATATAAGTAAATATGTGTATAAATGTATATAAGTAAATCATATATATGTATCACATATATGTATATGTATATGTATATGTATATGTACACTTTCTTCAGGTATATAAGTAAATCATATATATGATACAAATATATGTATATGTATATATACACTTTCTTCAGATAAATCCCATTAAGCAACTTAAAGACAGTGCCTAGCTTATAATTCCCATATGTTGTAATACCTAAGGGCTCAGACTAGAACCTGAGGTTAGAGAATCCTATCTATGCATCTAAATGACTAGCTTTCTTCTGTTTTTATTTTCAATCACCGTGAGGTGAGGAGAACATCAAACCAGTAATGCCTTTTAAAATTCAAGTTGGCATTAATTCTAAGAAGGTGTAGCTTTGGCTTATATTATCATGGGTCATCAATCCTTGGATGTTCAGGTCAGATGGATGTCTAATGAGTTCCGTTCCAGGGATGACTGAGAAGGGATGTGTTTAGACATCTCAGAAAAGCCAAATTACTTCACTTGTAAATATTTCTGTATACTAATCTCTCTTGATACACACCATAACAATGTTTGGCCTATGCAAACAATATACCACTCTTTCTTCTTAAGTTAGTTTTTTGACAATTTCATAGGTATATGCAATTCATTCTGGTTATTCTTCCCTCCCTCATCCCTCTTTTTTCTCATTCTGATTCCTGTCTCCTTGCCTCTACCCATCTGTCCCTTTCCCAGATTCACAACTCTTGATTTTGTTGTATGACTAATTTCTTTTGACCATTGGACTGGGCATACCTGTTGAAGCCTGGGGTACACCAGGGGTACAAAAGTGAAGGCAATGTCTTATTCTTTCTCTGGTTCTAAATACACAGTTTATTTTTACAGCAGTTATATTTATTTGTTCTAGTAGCCTGTGTGATGCCCAGTCAATTTTCCTCACAGTGTATTAGTTTCTTGGTTTTTAAATCTCCTTTACCTACTCAATATGCTATCTTCTATAATTCCATCTAAACTGATGTAATGCCTCTATCAGAAACACAAATTTTACATCTGTATTAGGTTTCTCTATAAGACATTCACAGTAGCCCTGAGGTCCATCTCATAGTTAATTCCATTCAAATGAATGGAACCACTAAAATCCTTTCAAAAGGGCCAAGCTGAATCTCTAAGCACATGACTCAATAAAAAATATTGAGCATCAGTTCTGGGTAAGGTAGTGGTTATATATATATATATATATATATATATATATATATATATATATATATATATTGTTCTTATTGTCTGAAAAATATGTCAACAATATTCTTTCTAGAGATTTTATGGCGATTTTAGAAGCTAGAATATTTAACTAGGAATATAGAATTTTCAAGACTCTTGATTTTCTTTGATTTAACTTTTTTCTAACAAATTTTGGGTTACTCAGAAATTTGATGAGACACATAAGACTTCCCTCATGACTTACTAAATGTTCAACTAAAAGCTTTAAGATGTGAAACTGTAACTCAAATCGGCTTGTTCCCTGGAGGAAACAAATAAGTCTATGCCTGAACATTTCCCTCCTGAAAACTCTTGATTCTGGGTAATTTGATGAACACACTGCAGAATCTCTGGTCAGTCTCATGCTGTTATGTTCATGGGTTTCTTGGTCAACGTTTAAGGAATAAATCAATAATCTTTGTGTTTATGTGACATTTTATTTGTAAAAATCTGAAATTTGAAGGCAGATAGTTTACACACCTATACAATCCTAAATGGTCTAAAATGTCAAAAGACACTCTCAAGAGGTTTCTCTCTGAACATATGCCAAATCATTGAAACCGATCAGCAGACCATCATCGATGAGTCCTCGCTCTCTGTCACTTTGAAACTTGCTATTGTTCTTAGCCCCTTGTTTTAACTGTTAAACTCCTGTATTCTATCAATCCTACCATCACTGTCTCTCTACTTTTATATACTCTGCTCATAAAGAGTGGCTTATTTTGTCTTTTCCTCAGTCGTAATTAACTTTAATGATATTTGAGGTAGACAGACAGATTCGTCATGTTCCCTAGAAATTGCCCAAACCAATACCAAAGAAGATTTTCTTAAGCGAGGATCCTGGAAGTGTGTGGTGCTGGGAATCAAATTTGAGTCCTCTCTGAGAGTCTTACCTGCTTTTAACGACTGAGTCATCGCTCCATCCCCAGATTTTTGGGGGCACGGTGGTTTGAGAAGTCGTTTCTCTGTGTAGCCCTGGCTATCCAAGAACTCACTTTTGTAGACCAGATTGGCCTCGAACTCAGAGATCTGTCTGCCTCAGTATCCCAAGTGATGAGATAAGAGGCAAGCACCACCACCCCACAGCTCAGATTTAATTTTTTTAACCCTCTAGTGATCTCTTGATTTTGTTTTGATAGAAAATAATGATGCACCATTTCACTAACTAAATCTCTTAAACTCTGAATTTTTACTTTAAATGACTGACCTTAAAAAATATGAACTCTTACTTTGATTGACAAATTGTTGCAGTTCATGCACACTTTAATAGGCATGGGAAGTTTCTAGTCAAATGCAGTTCTTTCTTTAGCTTAACATTCCACTTCAAAATGTCTTGTAAGAGGATTAAGACCTATACACTCAAAAGTGACAGAAGTAATGGGATTCAAGCCCAAATGTAACCATTAACAATGTCTTGTGTGCATCTGAGTTTTTACAAAAGCCATTCAATAAGCATCTTTTCTATGTTTGTCGACAACTTTAGAAGCAGAGATAGTTTGGGCGCACAAATAGATGGTAAGGCATTTGTGACTATCAGATTCGTGGCATGTTTTGAATGGTTGTTTGATTATCATGTCTTAAAGGACCAAATTAAATCTTTTACATGGACCGCACTAGAAAAATAATTTCAACATAGTTAAAGCTTTTATGTCTTGAGGACTACTGAAATGAATATGACAATCACTATTGAAATCATGTGGTATAATATTTTCCTCCATGAGCTCCCATTACTCATGCTGTGGTCCTGATGCTGAAACTATTTCTATGTCTGACACCTGAAACTCTAAGTCCAAATCTCCGTGGTCATTTTGTCCATTACTGTTGTTAATTCGGGTTACCTCACACATAGTCTGAACTAACGGACTTTACAAGGCAAGCTGCTCACAAACAAGGAATTTGAGCAAGTTCCCATTTGCAAAAATTCACAGTAAAAACTTGGCAAAGTTCTCATCATTCACTCAAGGACTAGCTTCCCTGTAATAAAAATAGTGCCAATGCCAAAATTAAAACCTAGGACATTTCATAATACATTGAGAAAATACTCATTATTTGATTCTTCCTATTACCATGTAATTCAGCACCTGGGAATCCCTGGGTCCAACCATGACTTTCCAATGATAGCAGTTAAGCACCAACCCGCGTTGCTATGCTACTGAATATTCCCAGATGATCAGAGCGTCTTGGAGCGTGATTCCTTCTCAACAGAATCTTTACCTGTGAGTGGCAAGGTTTCCTCACTTCATCAGCAAAATATATTATCAGAATTATTTGACATGTTCAACTATGATATTCTCACAGATGACACATATTCTCAGGAAAGCAGTAGGGTCAAGGAAATCTAGTTTCCAGAAGACACCTAGAGTCCAGTGACACTTTTAAGAGCAAAATAAATGAAAGCAGATAATATTATATAAATGTGAGTCTGTATTTGAAAAGGTTAGAACACCTGTATAACATGTAGATTATTTTGAGAGCTGGGAAGTCATCAGACAGTGAGAGGTCTAACTGTACTGACCTAGAGATTTGTAAACATCTTGGAGATCTAGCTCAGTCTTTGTCATTCACTGATAGGAAATAAGAGGTCCATAGAGAATCACTACACCATCCAGGCCCATAGAGAGTCATAGCATTTCCAAAGAAGCAACCTTTCTTGGTCCTTAATCAAGGTGTTTCTTAGTTGTTGAATAAGCATAATGAGAACCAGACATGAGGATTCTGAAAAAAACTGTTAATGAATTAACCAGTGGTCTGGAAAAACAGCAATAAAAATGGCCAATTGTGTGACACTGACTAAGTAATTATCTGCAGTGGAAGAGTACTGGTAGTTAATGAATATAAGTAGCCAAAGATAACAAATGAAAGAAAAACCTCATTGAAATGATAGCACATACATTTGTAAGTCTTAGGATAAAATAAGGTGAGAGCTGATATCTATACTTTTTAATGTACTCTATAATAAAAATGTAATGTTTGAATAAATGGTTTTATCTACAAAATATATCTAAAAAGAATCTAAAATATGCTGTGCATCAATAATATGCTTTTAAAAGAAACACTGTATTATCCTGTACATCTCACATAAATAAAATCAGTGATTATGTTTACTGGAGCTTGTGATAAACCCTGAATAGAAGATAGAAAAGAATGGAGCCTTCTATATGATCCATTCTCTTCTCTGGGTCATGTGAGGCCATTGTCTTGAGTCAATATTTATTACTGGATACTAATTACCCAATGTTGGGATAACATGCTGTTTATAAATGGACGCCAAATACAGTCTGCACAAACACCCACCTTAAGTATCTGAGTCAGGTACTTCAGTTATACATCTGTTCCATACAAGTGTTAAGATTTTTAGGCTTAAGTTGTAAATTACTACAGATATGTCCTCATGTACTTTTTACCAAGTAGTTTATTTACTAAGTAATCTACAAAAGAAGACAATTCATCTTCCCTATGTGTATTAATGTTCTCTTTCTTAGATTTTGTATAAGAGAAGACATTAAGTGATGATGGAGGTTTATGCCCTAATGTCTAGGTGCAGAAAGATCCCTGACACATCTGTGTCAGAAAGCACCACCATATGGTTAATGCAAATCTCTGATAACACATACAAATAGGAAAATTTTCAGAAATGCATTCATTTCTTTTCTTAAAGGTCAGCACGTCACTCAAAATTAAGAAACCAAAAAACAATGCCAATGTTAGTATTCCTTTCCATGACTGTATTCACTGAATTTCCTTCAAATTCCAAGCTGAGCATAGTTCTAAGAGTTTCTCAGAGTATTTTTAAAATAAAGCATTGTTACAAACAGCTTGGGAGTGCAAGTGTGGAAGGTGAGTGCGTTGATGCAAGGAGATGACTCTAATACATGGTCCTTTATAAAATCAGGGGAATGTGGTAAACAGGATGCAAAAACATGATGTCATAGCCTTGTTACCCACACCTTATGCAACACGAAGACATAGTGTAAAGTATTGACTTGCACAGGCTCCACAGAAAGAGAAGATAGATGTAGGCTTTCTCAGTATCTGCCATCCAAGTTAGTGAAGGCCAGAAGAAAACACTTTCAATATCGTACCACCAAAATTATATAAATAATTTAGTACATAATTTAGTCACCAAATTATATACATAAAGGAAGAATTCATCACAATCATTTCCCCCATTCCTTGATTTTCAGATGAGTTTTAAGTGGGATAACTAGGAATTTTACATCTGATGTCTTATTTTTTTTAGCAGCTTCTGACATATAATGGATTAAACTATGACAATGCAGACATGAAAGATGCACAACCAACTAGAGGACAGGACTCTATTCTTCAGCCAGAGGAAAAGCTGTGTGTTTTTCCCCTTAATTTTTTGGAATAAATAAAACAACATACTAAAAATTGTAAATCTTTGAAGTAGGAACATGAATCTAAATATTATTTTGCTATTAATTTCCTTTGTAGTTTAAATACTTTAAAATTAAAATGAAGTGTGCTCTATATTTTTCTAGTCATAAGGAACATTTGTATATGACTATACCAATGAAATTTTAAAGTCTTTTTTTTAGTCAAAAATTAGAGATTTAATTTTGTTTAAAATTCAAAAATACATTTAAAGTAAGTAAACTTAGATCATGTAGAATGCTGCCTGCTAAGTAAAGACTTTTTTTCAAAAAAAAAAAATTCTAAATCATTTAAATATAGTTTTCAATACCTATCTACCTTTCTTCCTTTGTTCTATGTTTGAGTTTGGGCCATCTCATGTTTCATCCAGGCAATTTGTCATTAGATTTTAGACGCATAAATCTGTCTGTTTCTCTTAAACTATCGACACATCAACTATGACATAAACACATAACTATAATTTACAAAAATCTCATAGCTAAAAGTTTTCTAAAGTTTTAGAAAATGCTATTGTTTGGGTTTTTTATCTCTCTTTTAGTTCCATGTTATAAAACAAAATTAATCTTTTAAGAGTAGGCAATGTAAAAGTATGTTTAGAGCATGCACATGTTTAAAGAAATACCTAAACAAAAATATCTATACTTCCTACCAAGAGATGTGGTTTGGGTAGAAATAGCTATGTTAGATATCCTCACAAAAATATTACAATTACACTGTAGTAATGTGTTTTAGATTTAGGTTGTACTTGGACAACCTCGGTTATACCTTAAAGAATAGCAGTACTCGCTAAGTATAAACTACAAAGGAAGTGGGTCTAAGTTTATAGAGCTTTGGAAAATGTTCCCATAACAACGACTCTGTATTCTTTAACATTCAGCATATTTTGCTCATTCAGGACTGGAAGTTTGCTCAGAGTGCCTAATAATGTCCAAGCACTTGCAAAAATGTTGCACCTGGAACTGAGAGGAGTGAAGGGGGCAAAGGTCAAAACCAAGCCTTAATAAGCATTGACTAAACAGACTTTCAGACTTAGTGAAAAGTCCAGACGCCCCCTGCAGCGCCATCTTACATCTGATTTTTCTCCTTTCAACATGGAGTATAATCCATAAATACAACCAAATCACTGGCAGCTTAGCCTCTGGTTTTAGTTTAGTTGGGTTTTTTTGTTTTTGTTTTTTTTATCTTCCAGAAACTCCCCCCACCTTTTTGCAGATTTAAAAATTTAACCCTTTGCATCCCCCTATTAACCAATGAATGTCACTGTTAGAGTACATCTGTAACTCTTTCCAGGACAAGAGGTACCTTGAGTGTTTCCTAAGCAGAATGCTGGCTGAGGGATTCCTATTTGCCTAAAACGTTTTGAATAACATTCTGGTGAATGACTAATGGATCAAGACAATCAAACTGTACAATCAGCAAAAAGTGTGTCTTTCATGCATAGTCTACTGTGGTAGATTTAAATGGACACTTAGAAGATGGCCTAGTTGGTCATCAATGGGAGGAGAAGTCCTTGGTCCTGTGAAGGTTCTATGCCCCAGTGTAGGGGAATGCCAGGGCCAGGAAGGGTGAGTGGATGAGTTGGGGAGCAGGGGAAGGGGAGGGGGATAGGAGATTTTCAGAGGGGAAACTAGGAAAGGGGATAGCATTTGAAATGTAAATAAAGAAAATATCTAATAAAAAATTAAGAAATAAAAAAATGTAAATTTACTTTAAAAAAAACCTTAAAAGGAATTGCCTTTCTTCCACTTACTATCACAAAGAAGTTAAGTTTGCATATGAGTTTCTATATGTGCATATGAGTGCTAAAAATGCCCAAACTTGGAGACTCTTCTAACTTCAGGTTAGGTGACACAGTCTGTCCTGATAATTTTATTGGCTTAATCTCATGGCAGCATGCTTTATTATCTCTCCTTTGACCTTTATTTTCAAAATATGAAGTTTTGCTTCTTTGAAACAATGCTTTTCCTCCAGGAAATATAGTTGGTCAAGGGGAGAACACAAGAGTGCACTGGCTATCCACCTTGAACTTAGTAACTGAGAGAAGCCTTCCATGGAGGTGGGCTTACTGCAGGAGCTAGATGTGAGAAACTCACAGGCAAATTCAGTGGCTTGTTATTTACGACTTTGCAGATTTTCAGAATGCCAGAGACATCTGCATGAGCCCCTATATTTATCCTCCCACCTATTCATGTAGCACCACTTCCTTTACAGCTAAGAATGTAAAAATTAGAAAACACAAGGACACACTGGTATGTGTATAAGCCTCTCTCTCAATGAAGGATGAGGCTAACAGTCAGTGAGCACTAATGGCTGGGTGCACAGCCCACGGGATGGGAGGCGTTGACTGTACAGGAAAGATTAAGCTGGAGAAGGCTTCTAAGCAAGAAAACCAGTACAGTGTCCAGGAAGAGCTGAAAGGGGACCTGGGATTCCCATGGATCTCTATCACAGAGTCATTCCCACAGTTTCACAGGACAGGAAAGGGACATGGTTAGGGCAGATGTATTGTACAGATGCAAAGATGCCATAACTGTCCATAATTTTTCCTGGACTTTTTTTTTTTACCAAAATGAAAATTATGATTCATGAAACAAAATCATAATGGGAATCTCAACCACAAACTTACAAAAATGAAAAACACTAACACTCACAGCTTAATGAGATGTAGTGTTATTGTTGCATGAAATACTTTTTCTTATTTCTTAATATTCTTTTATTACTCATTGTCAGTGCCTTTTATAATAAAAAAATAAATGCATATTTTAAGAAAAGTACACCGGCAACCACACATCTCTAGTCTGCTTCAAATGATAGCCATAGACCCTTAAACAATAATAAGAATGGATTAAGATTAAAAACGATAATAGATATCTTCCTTGACCCTACAGAATCAAGACCTGCTTAGTAGCCAGTGGTACTACAGAAAAGAAGGAAATAGAACTAGCTTAGAGCCATCACCCTTATTTAAAACTGTTTCTTGATTATTTAGCATAAATGATGAAAATTTTCAATACCAATTTAATTTAGTAATACCCGTGATCCCATTCTCCATTATTTTCTATAGCCTGGCTCTGATTCATGATGAAATCAAGTCTGTGGTTCTAACAGTAAAGATAAGCTGTAGCTATTTATAAATTAAAGTCTTAGATGACACTTTACTCTCGATTTTATTGTTAGTTCATAGTTTTGATCTCTTAAGATTTTAAACATAGTCACATAGGGTGAGACAGAATTGAGTAAATTGGAGCAATGAACTCACATTTGTAATTGGCTTTTCCAATTCTAAGTCATTAAGAAAAATATTTAATACGTGAATAGCTCACATGCATAAAGACATGATGACAATCCTCAGTCTAATGTATGGAAGTACAAGTTTGACTCACAGAAAGTTACATTAAGATATCAGAACTTTAATTTTCCCAAAGTTTGTAAAGAATTGACTTCATGTACTAGTGGCTTAGACCACAACCTTCAGAACTATAAATTCTAGCAGTCCATCTTGATATTTGTATAATTTTGATGCAAAAAACCTAATGAATGTTACCATTCCTAAGATGCATGTTTCAAACATTTGCATGAATGTAGCTTATCACAAAGCGTCTCTTTATCAATCTCTGTATTTGTCAATATATTTGTTACATACTAGGTTGCCCCTCCATCCCAAATAATGAGTATAACCTTGAATTCAGGGCCTGAACTGCTATAAAGCCTCTACAGGATTTTTCAGTGGCACCAATAATTGATATTTACTTTTTAAATTTCTGTCTGTTTTTAAAATGTACACCATGAGTTCAACTTTTCTTCTAAGGTTTTATGTCAAAATGATGTCAGTATCTAATGGTTTGCCATTCCAAAAATGTACTCAGAACATAGTACTTCTAACTGTAAAAATGAATATAAAGATAATGATTTGAGTCAAGAATTTATCCAAAAGAGAGTCTGAGTATAGCTCAGTGGTCAAATATGTGCTTAGCACATGTTTGGCCTTGGGTTCAAGCCCTGGCACTGCAACAATCCTAAAATGAACTTGACAGCAACAAAAAATTATGGCAACCTACCAAAGTAGATGCCCACTTTCAAAGCATATATAACTAACTGAACTATATATTATATTTACATACATAATATATAATTCATTGAACTATATTATATATATATATGTACATACATATATACATACATACATATCTCATCTTCTATTTCCAGTATTATTGTTAATAAAAGTATGAATAAACATCAAGGAAAAAATTTCATTTCTTATCATTCATTTATAATATATCAAAAAATCTTGATAATATTTCCATAAAAATTGAAAATGCATACAGGTCTACTAACAAATATTATATATACATATGGTGTAATAATGATTTATGTAAGGAATGAGGAAAATAAATATGACATTCCCTCTTTCTATCTCAATTCAACTGTTATGCTACTATTTTAAGGTACTTTTTTTAAAAAACAAAGCTGTGTAAGTCGATGACAAGGTTTTTATTTTTATGATTAAATGAGAGAATCAGATCAACTAATTTTCACTAAAGAATAATAGTGCAGTTATTTTAATGTTAAACATTTTCAATATTTTCAGCTAGTTTGGATTGGCTAGGAAGGGTAAAATACAAAGCCAGAACTGAGGCAGAGACTTACAATGCCTCTAGTGAGTTCTGTCCCGGCCCTTCCTCTGCACATGGTCAATTAGAATTGAAAATCCTGTGCTGATTTCATTCGCTGGAATTTTTAAGCAGGTCAGAAAGAAAGATGTTATTGAAAGGAAGAGTCTCATCTAAATAAGAAAGGAGCATGTGGCCATCTGGTCTTAGCTATACATATAAAAAGTTATTTCAGCTGAACTAAGGGTTGGTGTTTTAAAAGATGTGCCAAAAATCAACACAAAATTCATTTGCAGTAAATATATATATATATATATATATATATATATATATATATATATATATATATATAGTTTCTGTTTAAACTTCCAGATATGCATTTGGTTCATTTCCTATCTATGATTCATGAACCGGTTTGACCCCAGCGTCTCCCTGGGCCTGAGTAGGTTGCAAGCAGAGGGCCAGTCCATCACTTTCCATACTCTCTGCCTTCAATGGGGGCATCTAACAAAACAGTGGTTCTTTTTTAAGTTATAAAATTAACTTTGATAGTCTTCATTCAAATTAATCTTGAGTTCAGCACACGTCCAGAGTGGAGGTAGGAAATTTGGAGCACAGAGCAGCAGAACCAGTTCCCCTACTTAGCTATTGCAACCAGAGTTTCCTTCACTGTCTGAACACTGCTTGGGCATCTGTGCACAATAATTTCAGGCCTTCAACCTACAGGGTAAGCTTTTAAAAAAACACAATCTTTCTCTTCATGAGAGATTACGACAGCAGAGCGTACTTTTAGGAATCAACCGGGTGCTCAGAAACACAGTCTAGTTCTGTAGTAATTATTGTTCTGTTCTTCAAATTTGGATTGAAGTTTTTGAGTTATGAAAGTAGTAGTAGTAGTAGTAGTAGTAGTAGTAGTAGTGTGTGTGTGTGTGTGTGTGCGTGTGTGTGCACGTGTGTGTGTGTGTGTGTGTGTGCGCGCGCATGCATGTGTGTGTGTGTCTGTGTGTGTGTCTGTGTGTCTGTGTGTGTGTGTGTGTGTGTGTGTGTGTGTGTAGTATCCATAATAATAATATCTCACCAATAAACTAATTTGAGCAGTACCTGAGCATGGTTCTCACTTAGAAGAATCACAGCCAGTGGATCTTGCTACCCAAATTTCATCGTGTTAAAGTACAGTCACACTCTACATTTCAAACACTCATGTAAATAACAAAAATAAATTGTGACCACAAACTTATATTCTAGTGTGTATGTTAAATATAATCCATACCTGGTCACAACCCTCAGCTGATGCTGAGGAGCCAGTAAAATCTACAACAAAAAGACTTGGAGTAAGAATATTCTGTGATCACCAAGACTCTTGATGCATCCCTGACATGAAAGAACACGGGTTGTTTTCTGTTTGGGCACATCTATCTCCTGTTTGTTCTGCCATTTCCAATAAACCATTACAATTGTGTAAGGAGAATAAACTATATGAAATTGTTTGTTCGTAGTTATGTTCTGAAACACCATTTGTTCTTGAACTGGCCTTACGTCGTCCAGCTATTTCAATCAAGTCCATTATCTTCTTGTCTTTGAAAGATGCCTTTCTAGTAACCTGTATCCCCAGAGGGCAAGGTCAGGGCTGCCTTTTAGAAAGTAGAGTGGAATCAAGAACAGTTTGTTCATTTTCTCTCTTGGATAAAGAAATTAAATTATTTTTCATCAGGCCAGAACTTCAGTGTGTGTTGAGAGGGATTCTTTACATGAAAATAGAAAGTCATGCCTTAGAAAAAGTTATTTACTTGTTTACAATGGAGTGTTACACCACAGAAATACCAGTCAAGTTATATAGATTATTTTTGTAAGTACAAATTCAATTCTTCAACTGTATGCTTTTCTGAACAATAATCAAATGAAGCAGTAATTTTTTATTCTCTTGCTTTAAAACAATCACATAATACACAGGCAAATAAATCGTTTTGTGCCGATACTTTAGTGAAATTGTTCACAGACACGTGCTTTCAAAATCTTTTCTAAATTAGAATACAAAGAATGAATTTCAAAGCTTACAAAACTGAATATCAAATGCCAGGCAAGTCTGAGCTAGCAAATATATCATAATTCCTATATTATTAATAAGTTACATATAAAAACTTGATAAGGTGTAGAATGTATGTAGAATTTTTCTCCATCTTTATCTCAAATTATAGTGTGGAAAAGAAATTATCTTTCTTCCATTTGATATAAGAAAAATAAAATAATATCATATGTATGTTAATAAACATCTGAGCACTTGTTTGGTAGGTCACTCTTTAGGGAAGACCCACAAAGTAGAGATGAAAAATATAGAGTGAACAACTGCACAAACACTGAATCCAAGTTTCATCTATCCAGATACATACGCACAAAAGCACAAAATGGGCATCACTTCAAAATCATTTGTATAATGATTCTTTCCTTGAGGAATTTTAATGGTAAAAATCATTTAAAAGTAATAGCAAATGACAAATACCAATTCATAATGACTATTACTTTTGTAAAAATTTTGAGCCAAATTATTTTAAAATGCTTTTCATTTCATCTATTCATATTGAAATCTAGCCACATGTATAATCAGCATATTAATAAGGCATTCTAGAAGCACAGAACTCTGACTACAAACATCATGATAAACACACTCATACTGCCCCGTAAACACATCAGAGAGAGAGAGAGAGAGAGAGAGAGAGAGAGAGAGAGAACTCCGAATAAAAGACTGCTTTTCTATATATGTTGGTTAACCCCGCAAACACTTGAACTTCCTATGGGCACACACCCAGCAGACATTGGCGTCTAGGTGATTGAAAATGTTGCCCACAAAGGCAAAATTTTATCTGTGATGACATCACCAACTAACCTGGCTTCGTTGTGATAGAGTGATGTGTTTTTCTGGCTAATGTGTGCGCCTTAAGTGTGTGGGAGACAGAGAATGAGAAAAAGACACAGAGGCAAAAAGAACGATTCTTACAGAGCTGCACCCTCAGAAACCCGCTGCAGCCCTCTCAGCAAGGCTTGTAAGAGCCTTCCCACAGACCTCCGACTTTCCCCCCCTCGATCTTATATAGCTTAAGTTTGTTCAAAAATGCATTCCCCACACCAGCGAATTCTGTTTCGTTTAGTTAACACACTGTAAATCCTCAAATATTCTGCCAGGATCCGTGGAGATGGGATTTCCACACCAAATGAGGCGTGTGCTTCTATGCGAAATGGTGCAGGAGTTGCAGTGTCCCTGGAGACCTGCCTTCGAGTGCTTGAGACATCTCGGTTTTAAAGGCAATGAAAGGGTTAAAAATTGAGTCTGTCTAGGGTAGGAGAAAGGGGATATTGTTGTCTTTAATCTTTCCGCAGTATGTGTACGACTTCCATCCCGGATCTGCACATAGTGGTGGAAAGACTCGGCATACATTGCGTGCAAGCTCCTTGATTGTAGAAGGGGGGTGAGGGGGACCTGGCTGGAGTCCAGACAGGCTGGAGCTCTGTTGATCATTATGTCTAGCCTTCAGGTGTCTCAGCGCACAGTGGGCGGCAGTGGGGGAGGTGAAGATAACATGAGAGAGCAGACAAAGAAAAACTGGTGTATTTTTAAAAGATTATGTGAAATTCCGTGCTCAAGCCTCCTTAAAAAAAAAAAAAAATGATTCCTAATGTCTTGGACTTTTATAATTACAGCACAGGCTCGGCTCTGGCACCTCTCTAAGCCGTAATTAGTTCTGTCTGGAGCCTCTGAATAATTCCTTTCAATAATTGATGGAGTTAATATTCTCTTTTAAAATTGGGGAGGGCAGTATGTTCTTATAAACTCTCTTTCTGTCAGAGTCTTTGTTGTTCAGAATCCTCATCAGTCATAATCACACTGATCTGATTTGCAGTTTCATTTCTTATGAGACTAAACATAACTTTTTAAGGATTTAGATGATTCTAGAAGGAAAGACATAATCCAGCATTGCTGGATTACCCTAGTTGACTATGAAAAGAAAGCAGTAACAGGAACAATTTCTACCATTTGTTTCCAATTGTTGTATTTTTTTAAAAAAAATGCTGCTTTGAATATCACTTCTGTTTAAAACTCCATCAAAAAAAAAATCTTACCATAAATACAACTTAGATGTTAGTTATAGCCTTGCCTCTTCCCGCAGAAAGACATTCTAAATTATTTTATTCTTTGAGGATTCTTCTATGAAGAAGCTTCAGCATGCTTCCTCCCCACCCCCCACATCCTCACCCCACCCTATTAGGAATTAAAAAAAAAAAAATCTTTATATGGAGGCCTGGCTCCTAAGACAGAAAGCTGTCTTTCCCTTCTCCACACTGGCCACTTTCAGCTGCCATCACTCGTGCCCGGACCTTGTTTCACATTTTGTGGACAAAACAAACAAACAAACAAAAAACCGGTTCAGTCTCTGTCATTATTGTAAAATTTAAAACACTTCAAAAATGAATCAAAAGAAAGCCCTGGCTTGAAGCCATTGTTCAGATTTAAGAGCTATTTTGCCTCCAAGTGTCTTTAGCAGTCTTTCATGGCTAATTATAATAACTGTCAGATGTCTGGAAAGTGTGGGGTACCCTAGCCAGTGGAGTCAGCAAAGTTTGCCTTTTATTTTTCCTGGGGACAAATCAAATCTGATTAGACATAAAGAGCGAAAAGAAGAGAACTAAGTACACATGTGTGTGCCTTCATTTTTTTTCCCCTATGAACAAAGCAGCATGCTGGAGCAGTGTCCCAGTGCGGAGTCTCCTACAGCTACTCTTCAGAAAGCCTGACTTTTCTTTTTAATTCTTTATCTTTCACAGAAGAAAGCATGCAACAAATGCTCCCGGGTATAGTTCCCTGCCCTTTGGCTACCTTTCAAACTACGCATAAAAGGATTCCCTGGCAAATCTTCGAGTATTTGGGGCTTCTGGCAGTAAACTATTTTAATCAGCACACTTGACGAAAGAAATGTATACTTACAATTTTCAAATGCTGCTTCTTCCTCTAGTTCCTCGTCCCTGCAGGGCGAAGCCGAGGCTTCTCTCACGAACAAACTGCGGTGCAGGTGCAGAGTCTTGTTTGCATGCCCAGGAAGGGGGAGAAGCATTTCCTAAAGTCACTCGGAACTCAGCTACTTGTGCTCAGGCATCCCTGCTCCACCGTACTATCTGCAGTTCTGAATTGAACTAAATTAGAGCCCATGCGAAAGGCAGGGGCAGGCGGTCATGTGAGAGACACGCCGCCATCCTATTGGCCACAGAACCATAGCTTAGGCATTCTGCCTTCTCCACTATTGGTGAAGAGTTAAAACTGAAAGCATTTAGATCCTCCTCTCCTGCCTATTTGTCCTTTATGTGTGGAAGAATGACCGTAGGATTTCACAGTGACAGAAGCAGTTAGGAGTCACTGAAGTCACCCTCCCAGAGACTGTGGGAGGGGGTGAGAAACTCAGCTTTTGCAAGATTTTTTCCCTCCTTTCATCCCCTTGACCTGCAGTTTTGTGTGTGATTTGCCTTCAAGAAAAATGTCTTGTTGTTGCTCTTCTTTCAGCTCCAGTGATGATAGAAATAAATTATCATTGCATCCCTTTGCAGAATTTGTCAGGTTGAGGAGCACCCGGATCAAGGACTTCCAATGATAAGTTTTCTGATTTTATTCTGAAAACTAAGAAGGCTTTAGTGCAGTTCTAAACCAACATACTGAATTATTCATTAGTGACACCAGCAACAGAATTAAGTTTTTTGAGTCGTTAGTTCATTCTGGAGAAAACCAAGAGGAAAGTAACGCTGAAAATATCAAAATAGGAAAATGCCGGGGAAATTAAGTCAGAAACTCAAACTAAGTCGGCTAACGAGAAGGAGGAAATACACTCTTCTCCCTCAAATCCCATCTTTAATTACCTCTTTAAGCAACATAAAATGTCCATAAAACTTGGAGACAGACTGTATTTTCCAGTTATTCAGGGAATATTTACATACCAGGGTTCTTAAAACACCTGAGATATTTGTCATGACTTAAAGCTTAAGGTCCCACAAAGATCATCAAATCGCACTCTCTCAATACCGAAGCGTGCCTGACAAATAATGGCTGCCTTGTAACACTAATGCCGAGTTAAACCAAATGAAGGCAATCTCGCTGCAACACCATCCTGCCCTTGCTGACGATACCTCCAAAGAGCCAGTCACTCCTACATGTAGTCAGTCTTTAGGATAACGCAGTCTCTTTTACTATTTGCATTTCCCAATGAGAAACTGACACTTTCCTACAATGGCATCTTTTGGATCTTACCCCATTGTTTGTGTCTCCATGAATAATTATGTTATTTAAGGGAGCCTTACTTTATGTCAGGGATGTAAGAAGATTTCACATCTTTAGTCTCTCCTCACAACTGTAACTTCATTAGCTTTTTGCTTATAATATATTTTATTAATATTTGGAGAAATTCTTAGGGTATAATTTGATCATATTCACCCTCTCGTCCCCTACCTAACTCCTCAGCTGTCTACCCCCATCATTTGTATCCCTTTCTGTTGTTTTCTCTCCTTAAACAAGCCACATAGTCCAGCTTATTCACCATTATGGGGCCATCCACTGGAGCACAGTTCAACTACCAGCAGACACACCCTTAAAAATAACAACCGACTTTGGGTTGCCCTGAAGTTGTCAGCTGTTGCTCACATTTCGTAGTTGAGGAAATGAGCTTCAAGCTACTCCAGGTCCTGTAGCTGGTAGCTGGTGCCCTGTGGCACTCATTCATTTACAAGTACAATTCTCATTCCTCTATAGAGATAGCACAGGAGTTCTCCCAAGGTGTGTTCACAAGTGTCATTTGCTTCGATTATTTCCTTCCTGGTGTAACGAACATATTTGAATATCTATGCATAGCTATGGGATATTCACTATTCAATATAAGCTAGGTTCAAATTCAGGTAAGTGGCCCATAAGGGACTGGAAACAGATTAAGGACAACTGTGGAACCATGTTTACATCTGAGCCCTGCAAAAGGGTCACACTGTAGCTTATGGCCACAGGAGCCTGGATGTTTTCTAGAATATTGTTCTGGCCACTAGAAGCACTATGACTGGTCCAAATGTTGGAACGCAAAGCTTAGTAGGACAACAAGCCCTAGAAACTTTCAAAACAGGAGTCAAAGGGTCCATCTCAACCTGGGAAAGTCAGGGGCCAGCCCTGACCCCTTGCACTCTATCAGAGAGGGCAATTAAATGCCTCTGTGCTACTAAATCTCACCTATAAATTTCAATCTTCCAAATAAGTCATCCCCTTTGAAATATGTTAAAGCTCACTGCTTCTTGTCATTGGAAATATTCTTCCTTTTGTTGTCCTAGATACTTTTTTTTTCCTTTATTTCCAAGGATTTTTGTTGTTGTTGTTCATGTCATGCACCGTGTTTCCTCCCGTTTCTTTACAGATATGTATTTTGTAGTCTCCTATATGACTTCCGTTTTCACTCCACAGCATATGAACAGATGGCACTTGTGAATGCTGCACTAAAGCAGACTGAGTGCAGGAATCGAGGAGTAGCTGTTTCCCCTTCACCCCGGGACTGTCAATCACAATGTGATACTGAAGCATGGTTTCCATTTACCACACAGGCTGCACACAGAAATTGTAGATCTTGAAGACCACACAACATCCTTTCCTTGGGATGTCTCAATCCCATGAACACAACACTTTCAACATCAAAGTGACTGGTTCTTCCCTGAATCGTACAATATCTCAATGAGAGTATCAGTGTCTACCAGAGAGCCAGGGTGATGTGGAACTAAGATCCAATCTTTCTTCGCCAGACATCTTCATATCTAGATAACTAGCATGCCAGTATCACACATATCTTGACTTGCTCTGTCCCATTTCAGATAAGTGTTCTGAATTACACATTTTGGTTATAATTATATCTCCTCTTGTCCCCAGCCATATGGAACTCCACTCCCTTTTCTATTGGTAGCAATGAAAATAGAAATAACACCAATAAGTTCATTTAATGATGATGTGTTGTTCTCAAAATTTCAAAGTCATATGGGTGTGCTTTTGAAATGTACTCAGATAAACTTTTTTAAAAGTTTTAGTCCTATAAAAAATGTGTGTTAAAAGCAATAATTTCTGCTTCTAAAATGCAGAAAGAAATCTATTGGAAAATGAAAGTTTTTGATGGCAGAATTAGACATACTAAGTTACATGCCACCAAATAAGCCCTGATAAAAAACATGTTGTGAACCCTAAAATGTCTCCAAGTAACCACACTTTTCAGTAAAAGTTTATATATTTATACCAGAGTCACTACATCTCAAAGCCCTTTTACATTCATCTCCTATTTCTCTAATATCAAACAATCAAGGCAGAGGTATAAGCATTACCCAATTAATACAGAAAACTAAAACCTAGAAAATTCTATGACATCTAGAAATCACAACATGGAAACAGATTTATGTCTCTGCACCCCCAACATTTAAGGCTATAGTAAGGGCAGAATACTCAGTATTTTACACATGCAAACAACTTACTTGATTAAGAATTGAATTATGACTTTAAACTTTCATTCCAAAGAAAAGGATTCATGGAAGTTTCTGCCTTTCACACATTTACGTTCAAATTGTTTTCATTACAAAATTAGCTCTTGGTAGTAATTTTGTTTGCTTGTCATGGGTGGTCTGAGCCTTGGGTGGGAAAATTGGGATCAGATGAAAATGAGCTATCTGAACAGGAAGTTTCTCAGCCACTCTGAATTTACAATAAGCACACATTGGGAAGTGTGGCCAGATCATAGAGAGATGAGCCAAGCACATTACATACAAAGTCTCTTCCTTTCTGTTAAATGCTAAAAGACAAATATTTGGGGGAAACATAGATTTATTTTTTACCTTGAAATAGCTAAAATGCTTTTAATTTTTCTTGGCTTATTATTTTCTCTGGAGTACTAAGACTACATTTCTTACAAGTAAGCAAAAGCTAAATAATTTAGACAATGAAAGTTAGCCAAATATACACATGGTTTATGCAGGGCAAAGCCAATAACTCAATATTTTGATTTTTCATTTTCATGTGGCTGTTTTGGCACCAGGTAGAATAGAGAAAATAAGCAATCTGACCAACTGTTATGTTAATCTTTCAGTTCCAAACCCTCAGCTGATTTAGAGGCAAAGTTTATTTCCTGTTTTCCTTTGATTATAGAAGAGCAGCTACAGAGACAGAGCCTCTGTTTAGGATTAAGTTAACCAACACAAAGTGACATCATTGCTTCATCAGATTAATAACACACTTATTTTTAGACAAAAGAATAATTATTTTACGGTATTTGATCCTCACTTGTCAATACAACATGCTTTGATATTCACATACAGAAATGCTTCAAATCATTGTGTCCATGAAGATTACGCGGTCATGTTAAAATGCTGCCTGTTTTTATAATAGTCTGAAGTATGGTCTTAGACTCTTCATAGTAAAAGTCCTGAGTGATGTTGATGCTTCTGGTTAACTGGCTTCCTTCATGCACAAAGCCCTGACATTTATATTAGGACATAACATTAAAAACCAGCCCCGTGCGGGCCATGGGATAGTTGTCCCAAGGAGAGTCAGTCTCTCAGCCCTTCCACTTATTTAGCTTCCCCTCTTTTTCAGCTGTCGCCCTCGTTCCTTGTTGTACCACAACTTGCTCTCAAAGGACAGAAAATGGCATCTCATTCACTCACTTAACTTCAAAAGATACCTCTGAACTGGACCCAGAAAGCCTCACCTGTTCGTTTTTCACATACCAGCAAACTGAATCTATAAAACTCAGCTGCCCCCCTCCCCACACAACCCCAACATGCACCCATGCAACATGCTGGCTACTCCATTTTTCTATTCCAGGTTATCCTGCTTCAACTTCAGTCGTGGTCACATTTTTATTTTTATTTTTTATTTTTTTGAACTCTTGAATTATTTCTTTCTTTCTCAAAAAAAAGATACCTTAGGCTTGCTTTGTGTGTGCTTTTAATCTTTTGTGTGGTATTATCATTTTTGCCTAAACAAAATTTGAAATTAACCTGTTGCTTCTCTGAAATATCTGTGTAGTGTTAATCCCTAGGATCATTGTCCTCCTAGACAGAACTCTTCCAGGCAGGTTCAATGAGAAGATAAACCATCCGTCTGTGTAGCCAGCAGGAAAATTAAAGGCAATGTGACACTCGGAGAGAAAAAAAAAATGGTAAGAGTAAAATCGTTTCATAATCCTTAAATTAACACGATGAAGAACCTCTTCACTGCCTTATTTTGGCACATGTGTTTCTTCCTACAGGACAAGTAAAGTTGCTTATTGTGGTCCAGATTCTGGGTGTCTAAGAATGCCCACGTGTTTGTGACACAATGGCATGGCAAGGCTGAATTATTATAAACACTACTTGTGAGTTGTGTATACTCATGGAAAGTTCTACTGAATTTTTTTGATTTTTGGTTTTTTTGTTTGTTTGTTTGTTTGGTTTTTTTTTTGTTTTGTTTTTTGTTTTTTTGTTTTTTTTACATTTAGGGTTCTTATTTGACAAAGGTTTGTTTTACATTTCTTATTTGTCTTAGAAAATATTCCTGAGGCCATGATAACAGCTTACTTAACCTTTTGTTTACTAGTAGCTAGCATCTAACAGCCAACTAACTAACTTTTAAAAAGTTAGCTACTGACCAGAGAGAGAGAGAGAGAGAGAGAGAGAGAGAGAGAGAGAGAGAGAGAGAGAGAGTGAGAGAGAGAGAGAGAAACACAGCAGAAGACATAAGGGACAATGCTTCATTCTGTGACTTAAACTTCTTAACCTGGATAAATTCATACCATCCTGGCCACAGCAAGTATTTATTGAAGTTTTCATTATGAAACGTGTTCGGCTTAGCAGACAGCACTGGATTTCTGAGATCCATCTATATAGTCAACTCTAACTTCACTTCCAGCTCTTGGGTGGTCTAATGTTGAGATAATTAATTAAGGCCCAGGAAAAGCATCTGCTATCCACATTTTTGTCTTGGATGAGAGAAATTATTTTATCCATTACTTAAAGAAAGTTAATACCCAAAGGCTACACATTAGCACTGTCTTGAATTAGGACTCACCAAATCTGAAAATCAGCTATTCACATGGAATCTACTTTAATAACTTATGAAAATTTAAACCAAATTGGATTAATAATTTAAGGAGAAAGTTCTACCACTGAAGCTTAAAAATTTAAAGCTCTACTATAAGCAGTGCAAACAGTAGACAGAAAATGTGTAGGGTTTTAACATTTGTCTTAAAAGCAGAGGGAAAATTCCTGGTTAGGATTTATCAGAATAATACGTAAAGGAGGGAATGAAAAACTAGATTCAAAGGCTTTAAAAAGGAGAAGCGTTCCCTGATCCTCCACATTAAAAAAAAAAAAAAAACCACTGTATCATAGTCATTTCCTTTTTTTGAGTTAAATTGTCTTTAAAAGTAGTGATGGTGAAGAAAAGTGAAAACGCTCCCATTTTTGTGCCTCAGGAGATGAGTGCTGTTTTGAGAGTATTTTGTTTAACCACTGTCATTAGAGAGTGGTCCAGAGGATGAAGAGCTATGGAAATACATCGGAGACACAGTCAGGTGGGAAGTGTGCTAGTACCTGAGTTTCAGGTCTGCATGGGAGGAGAGTAAAACGGAATCAGGGGATGATCTAAAACTTGAGTGTTGACATCAGAGGACAATTCTTTAGGTTAAAATGTGTGAGCAAATAAAACTCCACCCTTTAAAATTATAAAGGGCATCAGACAGGTTACTTGCACGGCAGCAAGGTACAGCGTTTCAGTAATCCTGGGAGGAGCAAATTTCATCTCAACCGGCTCAATACCCATGTGATCACCCAACACTGACTACACCTATTGGATCCTTCTAGACCTGTCTTCTAGGAAACCCCATTGTGGGTGGCCAACTAATGACTGACCCAAAGTGAGACCCATCCCATGGGAGAGACCTAACCCCTGACGCTATCAATGATACTCTGCTATGCTTGCAGACAGAAGCCTACCATAACTGGCTCTGACAGGCTCCGCCAAGCAGTTTAAGGAAACAGATACTGAGACCCACAGCTGAACAAGAGGCCGAGCTGTGGAGGGTGGGGTCCTCTGGAAGAGTAGAAGATCAAGGGAACCAGAGGGGCCAAGAACAACACAAGAAGACCTACAGAGTCAACTGACCTGGGCTCATGGGGGCTCACAGAGACCGAACCACCAACCAGAAAGCATGCATGGGTTGAACTTGGGCCCCTTACATATATGTAATAGATGTGCAGCATGGTCTCCATGTGGGTTCCCTAACAATTGAATCGGGGACTGAGTCTAACTCTTTTGCTTACTGTCTCCCTAGCTGGTCTTCCTTGTCTGGCCTCAGTAGGCTAGGATGCACCCAGCACTACTGAAAGTTGATGTGCCAGGACAGGTTGGTACCCATGGGGGTCTTCCCTTCTCAGACGACAAAGGAGAGAGTGAATGGAGGAAGGGAAGGAGAGTGGGACTGGGAGGAGAGAAAGGAGGGGGCTGTGATCAGGATGTAAAGTGAATAAATACATAAATAAATTGAGCAGGGAAGCAAACCCTATTGCAGCATTTCTCAGGCAACAGTCCTCCATGGTCTAGCTATGAGCCTTGGCCAAAAAGTCAATTAATCCAATTTCTTTGTTAGGAATGGAAAATTATGACTAAGAGGCTTGGGTTCAAGTAGGCTGCAAAGGAAGAAAAGTCCTTCATGCCATAAGTAAATGGGTCTCAGTGACCTCCAGAAATAGTTAAGGTGCAATTTTAATATAAAAAGACAATCTACTTCTTTAGTGTCAGTTAACATTCTTGAAAAAAAAAAACTGATACATATTATCTAATCTTTGTCAAAGACAACATATGACTTATAAATAATTTTTGTTTGTAATATGCCTGGTAAGACTGAAGCAGTCAGTCAGCAAATGGTTTTTGAGAATGTATAATTTTCCAGTATCATCAAAAGGGAAAACAAAAACTGAGAATAATATTCTTTTCTTATATTACTGAAAGAGATAATAAGATGTGACAAAAGACACTGAAAATTGTAAAATGACAAGCAATTTTAATTCCTAGGTTTAGTATAGTAGATGTATAATATATGTGTATGTGTGTGTGTGTGTGTGTGTGTGTGTGTATATATATATATATATATATATATATATATATATATATATAATTATTCTGTATAATATACTGTGTAGATGAGGCTATCCTAAAAAAATGATCTCTCATGTTTATGAGAAACAAATCCAGTCAACCCTAATGCCACAGCTGTCTGGAATATAGCTCTAAGCATATTTCTTGTGACTGTGTCCCTTTCATGTTTTATGTTCTCTGGTGCCTGTGAACTGTCTGATGCTCATTAAAGTCCTCAGATCAGTTTTTCAATCAGTGTTTTCACTCTGTCTATGTCATTCATCACTTCACATCCAGACTGTCTCCTTGATTTAAGGTCATAACAACTCCCTAAGAGGAGAGGGCAACTCCAGTGTACTATTGTTCTTCAATTGATTCTGACTTCCACCTTAAAAGGGGGCTTTGCACAAGTATCCAGAGCTTTGCAGAGAATGACAGGCCACTCTTCTTATTTGCTAACACCCATGAAGAAGATCAAACACCTTGTCCCCAATGCAAAGTCTCAATGGCTAGAACTGTTGTCCTTCCATCCTAGTGCCCCAGAGCCACAACCCTTGCATCCCTTAACATTTCAGATCACTGGAGACCTTGGTGTGCTCATATCACTGATAGGAGGTTTGCCTAAGTCCATCTCTGCCTCTCAGCCTTCACACACATTTGCTCTTGTGCCTGTCATGTTTTGTAAGTTGAAGGAAGAGAAAACATACCAATACTTTGCATCCATAAGGAGATTGTGCTGTGTGCATCAAGAGCACACACTGTTTAGTTAGAACGCCTCTGAAACTCAGAATTGCTACCCATATCTGAGCAGCCCTTTCATGGCATTTTCCAGAATATTAGGGCACCTAATTAAATTATGTATGCTGTCTTGCCCAAATAAGGCATTTGTTTCATTTTAATGTGGAATGACATTTATTTCTCTATCCCAAAAGATTTCCACACAGCTTTACACATAAGGAAGTCTAATTTTATACCTAATATATCTATATAATGACACTGTATTTGTCTTTAATATATTTTTACTCCCTTTAAATAAGTAAATTTTCCTTACCTGTACCTTAAAATTGACAGTTTTCTTGATAACTGCTTTCAACTTTTCTCCTCATTTTTATGGCAAATATTCTTGTCCTATGACTACATTGTACTGAACACAGCATTTGAGTGCACAATTTAGAGTCCACATAATTATTTTGAATGGGTTCTTTTAATGTTTCAAATGACTATTGAAATTCATACAATGGGGTCAAATTGCAATTTACAAACTTTTGTGCATATCAAAGAGATTTCTTTGACCGTGATAAGTTTTCCACAAATGACGGTGAAAGCAGTCACCTACTGCTGGACTTTGCTTAATTTTAGTCATTTTTATTCATGATATTCTAAGCCCTGTATATTAAAGATTGAGTAACTTCTAAAAGTGCCACATTTCTCTGAGATACAGTTTATCACACTGCTCAAGTCTATACATCATAAACAAACAATTCATGCAGAAAACTGTGTCTGCTATTTAGAGGGAGGTAAATAGATAAGCTGTCCAAGCCACGAAGAACTAGAGCGTACATAATGCACGTTGGAGAATGCACATTTGAGATATTCTCTTGCTTAAGTGACATGAGTTCAATCAATAGCCTGCAAAGGCTTGTTTTATTTTTATTTTATTTTTTTGGTTATGTTTTGTTTGAGTACTGTCAGAATTTTCCACTGAATTATCTATTTCAGAAGGCATGGTTTTTTTTCTCAGTTTCCAATTTCATTTGATTAGTTTTCTTTAAATCCTTTTTGCCATGTATGCAAATTATCATCTATCACCATCATCATGACATTCTTCCACTGACATTCCATCATCAAAGAACTCCACTGCTTCCCTATCTCTTGTCATCTCACATTTAGCCATTTTATCTGATGATTTTAATGCCTGGAGTTCTGTGTCCCTCCTCTAATTACAGACATTCTCTAACATAACCAGACTTCTTGCACAGTTAGAGTGACACACCACGCTAGTCGTACTCACTATAATCCATCCCTCTTCTTCCTCCTGTCTACCATTGCCTACTGCATGTGTGCATGCCCATGTATATTCTGCATGTATGAAGGTGTGCATGTATCCATGTGTGTATATACATGTTCTCTGTGTGTATGTGCGTTCGCTAATCTACTCTTTTTTTTCTGTTTCTTCCTTTCTCAAAGACTGAAGGCCTGCCTTACAAACTTCCTCTATAAGTGTCTCCAAAATAGCCATGCTTATCCTTTAAAATGTCCTGTATACAAGGCTGTGGATAACCTCTCACCAAGCAGCTTAATTTTGTCTTATTTTCTTGCTTTGGTTGTCTGTGTTAATGGTAGCTTTTACATACTTAGAGGCTTAGTGTGCATGATATGCGACAATATGGATAGCAAATGGCCTGTTCCCTTATACATATGCTAGAGTCATGAAAGCAACCAACAGCTGCTGGATCCAAGATCTTGCATCCACTCATTCTAAGAAACGGAATCCTTCATAGGGTAATGGCTCTACTGAATGTTAAATTCCACATAACAAATGAAATACAGTCCAGATACAGTAATGTGAGCCATGTGAGCACACACTTTGCTGGCTGAGACTCCTGTCTGTTCAAATTACATCACTTCCGTGTTTCCTTAAAGCTCTGCAATTCCTTGACAATAGTTTATGCTTTCTATTTTTCAAAGAATATGGCAAAGTACTAAGGCCATACTTAGCATTCTATAAAACATTTTCACCAGGATGTGCTAATTTAAGCCATAGCAATAAGGAATTTGGGTAAATCAATTTGAATCATTTTTACTGGAAGTTATGAAAATGAATGTAATTAGGAACACCTGTTATAAAACACTCAGGTGAAATTTTAAAAGTGCTTAAATGTTCTGTGAATGAATAGTTCAGTTCTTAAAGAATAAATAGGTTATTATACCATGGATTTTTGAAGAGTGGGCATTTTGTGTACACCAAACCTTAAAATGATGGAAACATAAAATGTTATTCAAAAATAAGCAAACTGAGCCATAAATATCAATAAGACAGCTGCTTGGGACTTTTGAGTGTTGCTTAGCAATACTGGGTGACCTGGCTCCTATCATGAAAGATGACAGAAATATGTAGGCTTCTTTCTGGTAGATTCTCCAAATATTTAGGCTTTTGTTAAAGGCGATGGGTGATGTATTACACTGATGTTGAGTAAGAGCACCTGGATGCCATGAACGTAATGTTAGGGAGTAAAAGATGTAATGTAGGATTTGGAGATGCGGAGACAATCCTGATTATCCTGCTGGGTCCAAATGTAATTATGTGTCCTTATCAAGGAGGATCAGAAAGGTGTTTGAAAGCCAGAGAAGAGACTATACACAGAAGGGTAGAGCGACATGCTGGAGGAGGAGAGACTGGAGTGATGTGGTGACAAATCAAGTCTCACCATCAGTTGCCAAAGAAAACCAACAGGCAGGCTCCTGAGGACCTGAACGAAGCTGGTCCTTGGCCCACTGATGCAGATTTTGAACTTCTGGTTTGAACGTACTTGAGTAAATGTATATTAAGCTATATATTTCATCAACTGTGGAACTTACACATGTTAGGAAATGATAAAGTCCATCAAAAATGGTGAAAACAGTACAGTTAGTGAAGTTACAGGTTCCACAGTCACTCTTCAAAAGTAAAAATCAGTGACATATTTTACACCAACAAAATATCCTACAATTTAAAAAAAAATATCTGCTACTGTAGTGTTTTTATAAAAGCACTTAGAAATATGTTTAAGCAGCAAGGTTAAAAATTGGCGAGATGAAAATAATGAAATGTTTGTGGAAGAAATTGAAGCTTTAAACAGTGAATGAGCTCCTGAATCCCAAAGACTGCTGTGGTCAAATCCTGGGCCACACTGAGCTAAAGTCAGGACAGTCCCCGTCAAAACTCTATTGACAGTTTTGCAATAATGGTTAAAACCAGTCATAAAGTAAATACAGAACACACATCCACCATAGGCAAGCTAATTTTAGAAGGACATCTCTGGAGCCATCACACATTGTAACACAAATTGTGGAACAAAGCTATAATAATCAGAACACTCTGATTTTAGCTGAAAAACTGACATACAGAGCAATAGAACAAAGCAGAGAGCTCAGAAGTAAATATACTGGGACTAGTTCTTGACAAAAGCCCCAAGACAATGACAGAGTAAAAGGACTGTCCTTTGGTGTACAGTGATAGGAAAATTGGATAACATAGCTTTCCACTGGATTCTTAGCTTAAACCACAGGCAAAACCAGCAACATAAAGCCTTCAAGATGCAAGCATAAGATTGGAAACTGGGAAACTTCTCAAAGAAAACAGATGGATCAAGACACAGGGAACAAGTTAGTAAGCAGTACTTCTCCATGGCCTCTGTATCAGCTCCTGCTCTCAGGTTCCTGCCCTGGCTTCCTTCGATGATGGATTTCGGTGTAGACTGTACGCTTGAAATAAACCCTTTCCTTCCCAGGGGTTGTTTTGGTTGCAAGTAGGAGAAATTATATCAACTAAAGTAAGGTAGACACAGGAAGATGAATTCTGCTTAGCATCATTTATAAATGGATCCCACAAGCTTGAAATCATATAAGCAAAATGAGAGTAATTATAATGAGTTTGGGGTGGGAAAATGAGAAGATTTTCACTTACCTATGAGTAAGTTCCATAGACCATGTATTTAATAGCAATCTATTATGTAATTAAATTTTACAAAGAGAGTAAACATTTAGTATTCTGGCCACATGTACATGCATCCCCACCCCCCACCCCCAGCACATAGATACTTACAGATTATCTGGGGTTATGGGTATGTTAATTAGATCAGCTTTATTGGTTATTTCACACTATCTACTTATATCAAATATTGTGCCTCTACTTTAAATATGTGAAATTTTCTGTCGGTTGTACCTTAATAAAGTTGGCAAGAGGAACGACTAGGCTTTAATAGTCTTTGGTTATGTTTTGTAATTTTAGCCAAAATGAGGGCATTGGATAAGGGTCCTTGGGGCTGGTGTGGCAGACAGAGAAAGGCTAAACAGCTGTCATGTTTCAATCTCACTCTTCCCCGATTTATTTCAGCTAATCAATCAGAGCCGTCTCTCTCTTTCTCTGGGACAGACACCATCTTTGACTTTGGGTGCCCTTAGTTTAATACCGGACACATAATAAAGGGTAAATGAATCTTGTTTTCGTTTGTAAGCACACACATTGGCCTTTCTCGCTACCCATGGATGAATCTGTGTTCTTCCATGTCGATGAGAGCCATGTTTAGCCTCATACTTCCTTAGTGTGAGAGGAGAGGACCATTTGTTAGTTCTATTTCTGTGAAAAGCACACTATGCTCTTGTTACTTACTGGCTCCAGCTCTGGATCTGAATTTTCGCTTATCATGGAGTGTTTGCAAAAGACTTGGAACTACAGTAAAATACTTCATTATGAAAGATGCCAACCAGTGAAATAATTTGGACATAAATTTTGTCACATTTGGTATTATTTATTATACTCTGGTTTATAAGAAAATCAGTACTTAAATAAGTTTGTGTTCAACATCCAGTGGATACCAACTTATAACTGTTTTATCCACCTGAACATGAAACTCTGGAGGAAAAAAAAAATCCCTCTGAAATGTTAAAGATAACAGAGGGACTCCTGTAGTATTGTAAAGGCATAACATTGCTTCTTGAGATTTCTAGAGAGTTCCATTTAGTGTCAAAAGTTTATACTTGAAATGGTAAGTTTCATCTATATTTACTTTTGAAACTGCAAGTTAAACAGAGGTCAGGCTCTGCACCCCAATGGGAAATCCTGTTGTAAGTACATGTGGGGCACATCCCTTAATAAACTCCTGCTTTGAATGTGAACCCTCAAGCTCACACATTGGGGCAGTTAGTGGGCAGTTGGTGGGAGCTTTTTGAAAGCTGTTGAGCCTTTGGGAGGTAAAACCTTCCTGGAGGCAGGTGAGGCAGAGCTTGGGTAGGATATTCTGGTCACACTTGGAGTTTTCTCCACTCTGTGGCTACAGAGGCAACATGGCTGGCTCCCTTACAATCCTCCCATCATGCCTCCTCCACCCTGAGGACACACTGCAACCCTCTCAACCTCCTCTTCCTTTACATTATTTCTTGTCAAACATTTGGTCATAGCAATAAGACATGTTGCTAATGTTCAGAGAATGACTGTTTCTTAGAAGGACGCATGAATTTGATATTTAAAGGCTGTGAATTCAGGTTGTGGAACAATTTATGTGGTGTCATGCCTTTACCATTTTAGTAATCTTAACTGAAAATTTTAAAAAAATATATTTTTAGACATCAGTGAAAAGACAAAAGCATTCATAATTTTCAAATAAATAATTCAGTTCTACATTTGACACTTGCAGACTTCTATAACACTTTAACTGAGGACACAGTAGCAAATTAGGAAATGGCGTTTTGAATGGCAGGAATTGTTTTTTTTTTTTTTTCTTTCCTACAAAGTCTAATCACTTTGTATTTATATCTAATGAGTACTCATTATTCATTTACTGAAATATATATATTAAATTATCTTGAAAAAAGTGAACATTCCAGCTTCTTAATGTGCAGTCATGTGAGCACGTCTGTGTAGCTTTCACATTGCCCAGGAGTCCTGCTCTGGATTTTCCCATAATTGGATCTCATCCAGTTAATGTACGACCCCTTTTAGCCCTTATAATATCTGTTCCATAATGAGCAGGAGAAGAAAAAAATAAAACGCTGTTGAAACTCTATCATGTAGTAACTGTAGCAAGAAGATGAGGTGGTTCAATTTAATATGTAGCTTCACTAAGCAGTGAAAGGAAACATTCACCCCCAGTCTGCCCTGCTGAGGGGCCGCACCCCTCACCCCTTACAAGCACGGAGAAAAATACATCTCAGGTTTTCATTGTGTGGGGGATGGGAAAGAATCACAGATTACTGATTAACATATACCACACAGCTTTCCCTCTTTCTGTTAATGCTGTGTGCTTGAAAATCTGGTTACACGTCCTAAAAATCAGACATTTGAGGCTAAAAATATTTTTAATCATACTATAATATTTAGAGACTTAGAGTAGTCTAATACTGCCACATATTTTTTGTGAGGAAAAACCTAGCAAAACCTCTTATAGTAGATAGTTTCGGGTATTTTAAAAATATATGCTCAAAAGCACTTGGAGAGGGAGTTTAATGAAGGTCTTCACTCATTTTGGATTTCTTTTAATGTTCATCATGTCAGTCTATCTTCGGTCTAGAAAAATCTGATGGTATCATTAAAAGGGAATTATAATTCACAGTGTATTATGACAACGAAGAAAGGAAATATTCCAGCTTTAAACAAACTCAAACTTTTAGGATCAAAGGAATTATTCATAAACATTGCAAGATAAGCTCTTTGAGCCTGACACCAGTAGCTTGGGAAGAACTTCAGCAGGACAGAAATGTTTGCAAACAAAGGAAAAACATACAGATTTTCATGAAGGGTGAATAATGAAAAGGGTCCTAGAAACTACAGACTGGAAAATTTGATGTGAATTCAACATCATGGCTAAGAACTTTTAGAAAAGATGGCAAGTGATGAAGAATTACACAGAGCAGAAAGCACATCATAACCTAGGGTGGTGCACAGGCTTGTGCGATGGTCCTGGTGCACAGGCTTGTGCTATGGTTCTGAGGTGAGAGCGTTCCTTCCACCTTGCAAGAACAGAGTTCCAATAAGGAAATAGGTGAGAATGGGGAGCTAGTGAAATACATCATAGACCAAGTCACTGGTTAAAAAGAATACATTTTGTAGCAGTTTAGAATATTCCATTTTTTCTGATAGTTCTGAATAGGTAGAAAAGTAATGATCACTCAGTCAGCAGGTGTTAAAGAGCAAGTTAGATGCTACCATTTACAGTTTAACAAAACAAAGTCAATGTCTGCCACCCCATAAAACTTCCTGCATTAAGAAAGATAACTTTTAAAGTCATGTCAGTTTATCTTCATAAGTCATACCCTTGGACTGGAGAGATGGCTCAAGGATTGAGACAACTGGCTGCTGTCTCAGAGCACTTGGAGTAACTCCAGTTCAGGGGGATCTAACGCACCCTTCTGTCCCCAATGGGAACTGCACATGTGTGATGGGTAGATATCCATGCAGATGAAACACTCATGAGCATAAAATATTAAAATAGAAACATACTCTCTTGTACTATATTTTACCTAAATGATTTGTTCTTTAAATTTTTTATTTATAGTAGTTTACTGGTGATGAAGATTTCAGTTGTATTGGGTCCAGATTATGATTTAGCAGCAAAGGAATGCACACTTGAGTTTTCTAATTTTACAAGTGATGACCCCATGCAAAGGATCCTTGATTTTTCTTTCCTGTCACCTGCTATATTTTATAGATGCAAACCAGCAGAGTAAAAATCTTAAGAGATGGAAATACAAAGGTTCATTACTTCCTCCTCCCCACCCCCTACACTAACATTTCCAGAATGCAACGGAAAAAAAAAAATGGATGAATTATAAACTTTTTTTTTTACTAGGTTTTCTTTCTAAGCTGTATGAGAGAGTGCTGCAAACTCCCAAGAAAACAAAACGAAACAAAAAACCCCAGAAGTTCAGAAACGTTTATAGGCTTCCAGGACAGCAGGATGCCTTTCTTCTCAGTTGAAATTTCAAGCTTGTGGTGCCTTCCTCTTTGAATTAATTGTGCAATTGAATAAATTTTGAATCAGCTAAGGAGAAGTGCTGCCTGTGAGTAGAAACCCTGCTGGGTTGGATTACTTGTACCTCTGGAGACACAGCACCACAGTGGGCTCTCTTCTTTCTGGGAAGTGGAGGGAAGCAGCGGTGCCATAATCAGGTGAATCAATTAGCTGCTTATTGTAGTGGCAAAGGAAGAAGCAAGCAGGACTGGAAAAACAAAGTGGAGAGTTTCTGGGTCATGTTTGAAGACCGGGTTGAAGGAATGCCCCAGTGTTGCTTACTTAAGAGAGTGTCTCATCTGCTTCCTGTGACAATAACTGAGATTGTGAGCCAGAGAAATTATCAAGAGTTAAGATGCTCTTTAAGAGATATGTTGGCAGAGATGCTCACAACCACCCATGGGACTGAGCACCTGAACCCCAACGGAGGAGTTAGGGGAAGAACTGAAGGAACCGGAAGGGGCTTGCAACTCCATAGGAAGAACAACAATATCAAACCACCAGACCCGCATCCTCACCCCAGGAGCTCCCAGGGACTAAACCACCAACCAAAGAGTACACATGGGTGGGTCCATGGCTCCAGCTGCATATGTAGCAGAGGATTGTCTTATCTGGCACCAGTGGGAGGGAAGGCCCTTAGTCCTGTGGAGGCTCAATGCCTCAGCTTAGCAGAATGCTAGGGAGATGAGGTGGGAGTGGGTGGGTGGGTGGGTGGGGGAGCACCCTCATAGGAGCAGGGGGTAAGGGAGATGGGATAGGTGATTTGTGGAGGAGAAACCAGGAAGGGGGATAACATTTGAAATGCAAATACATAAAATAACCAATAAAAATAAAAATAAAGAGATATGTGTGGGGTGGTTCAAAATTCAAAGGCTTTGTCTGGTGAGGCTGTCTTGCTGCTTTAGAATACTGTGGTACTCAGAGAGAGGCCAAAAAAGACACACAGGATGAGTAACAGGAGACCACAGTCCTTCAACAGTCAGCCCATCCCTACAAGAAAGGCATCCACCCATCCCCATGATGCCCATGATGTTCGTAATTGGTCTTTATGGGCACTGCACACATGTGATGCATAGATATTCATGCAAGTGAAACACTCATGGGCAGAAAAAAATTAAAATAGGAACCCAATGTTCTCCTCCGAGGCTCACATAAGATACTGCCTCATTGAAGAATTGAGATTCTCACACAAGCTGTGTGTAGCAGTTGATCTTACAGCAAAGTAGCTGCAAGTGGCTCCGGCAAAGAGAAGTAAGTTCTAGTGTTTTCTGAGACAAACACTTCAGAGAGGTCAAGTTGCCTTCTTTAGTTGAGGACTAGATGGAAAGCAAGATCAAACACGACCATATGCCTTTTTATATGCTAGTGAAGCATTTCTGAAGATCAGGCAAGGTAGGATGTAGAGTCTGCCACTTAAAGAATTATCTTGGCCAGAAATTAAAGATAAAATTTTTTTATTATTATTATTTTAGGGAATTTAAAGCTACACAAAAGCATAAAAAAACCTATAGAAATGGAAGCTGACCTGTGGATAGGCACAGAAGGATAACACACACTTCTGTTATGAAGGAATTTAATCTGAAAGGACACAAAACTGGCTCAAGTTCAGACCTGGGCCCTCAACATTCTACGTAGTCATTTCTGAATGGATCTGAATGATGGTGAGACTTCTGATAGTAAGGGTGGAAGACTGAACAGTTGAAAAGGTAATGGGAAGAGACCATGGAATGAAAAATGACCCATAGGGTAGGCTTAACAGTAGGAGACACTCATCTCTCTTCAGAATGTAAGAGGCTTGGTCTGTTCCCCATATGAGCGAGAACAAGACCAAGGCTGGAGAGATGGCTCAGCAGTTAAGAAAAATTGTTGCTCTTACAGAGAGGACCCAGGTTTGGTTCCCAGTACTCACACCAGGTGGTTCCTAAACTCCCAAAACTCCAGTTCCAGAGAACCTGGCACCCTCTTGTTATCTTCCTGAGAACCTTCACACACGTGGAACACATGCATAGGTTCCAATAAACACACATGCAGCAAAAATAAGTTAAAAAATAAAACAGAACAAAAATTATGGTTAATAGGTATGGAATAAAAGTTGGTAATAAGTAGAGCACCATAAGAAGAACACAGAATTTGCTCAAGTTCAGACCTGGGCCCTGAACTCTCTACCGTCACAATGATCAATGGACAGCTATGGATATGTAGATGAGATTAATGCTCAGGTATCGCTTCCTTCTAGCTAGGAAGCAATCAACACCCAGAAAATTCATAAGACCAGAGCCACCACCAACAGTTTAGTCTTTAATTTACCAGACACCAGTATCCCCCTTCCCAGTGAACTCACACTGGCATGTTACTTAGCCTTTTTACACTTACACTGAGTGTCTCCCCTCTGCCCCCTCTCCATCTTCCTTCTTTACTGTGGACATGCTTATGATATTTCCCATTTCTGCTTATAAATCTTCCAAGTTAGTAACTTAGGAATAAATCAGTTCATATTCCCTCCTTATGGATCTTTTCCCCAGGTTTCCATCTGCACATAAAATAAAATTTGTGACTTTTTGCGGTCTAATGTTCAAATCTGTGGCCCTGCTTGCCTCTGCATATTGAGCTACTCTCCCACTCGGTGCTGTCTACCCAGCTGTACTCTCCTACTCTCCAAGGAACTCACATTTCACCTTGGGGATTTTATTTCCGGCAGTCTCCTTCACAGAATGCCCTTTCCACCACCATTAAGGCTGCTTCTGTCAGTCTGTCAGATTTCAACATAAATACCACATCCACAGAGGTGTCTTTATAACTCTTATTTAAAAGAATTCCCCACTCTTTTGTTAGCTTATGTTTCTCTCTCTTATATTTTTTCCACATAAGTTAGACTTATCACTGCAGGAACACAGCTCCTTTCTACACTATACAGCATGACCAAGAGTTATAATCAGCTGACTCTAGTTGAGTCAAATCACATGACATCATTTAATCTTGAATTTGGATATTTTGCTTACTTGATTTGGATGTGTCTTTGGATATTGTTCTAGGTTTGAAACTCAATTAGTAACTATAATTAATACACTAATACTTAAATTGTTCTAGGTAGTGAAAATTATTTTTATTTATTTAATGTCTAACCAGTGTAGAATAATTGGTTTATTTATTTGAGATAAAAATTATTCCATTTTTTAATTAGTTAATTTATTTATTTCCTTTACATCCCAATCAAAGCTTCCCCTCCATCTCCTCCTAGTCCTTCTTTCTCTCTTCTCCTCCCTGTCCTCCAGTTCTCCCCTTCTTCTCAGAAAAGGAGAAGCCTCTCATGAATACCAACCCACCGTGGCATATCAAGTTGCAGTAGGAATAGTCATATCATCTCCTATTGTGGGTAGACAAGGCAGCTCAGATAGGGGAAAGGGTCCAAAGGTAGACAGCAGAGTCAGAGACAATCCCCTGCTCCTGTTGCTAGGGGTCCCACATGAAGACTGAGCTGTGCAACTGTTACATATGTGCCAAGGACCTAGTGGTTTC
>NC_034594.1:112076890-112093050 GCF_900095145.1 Mus pahari | reverse complement strand
AAGAGGAGGAGGAGGAAGAGGAAGAGGAGGAGGAGGAAGAAGAGAAAGAGGAGGAGGAGGAGGAGGAGAAATAAGAGTCTGTATAGTTTAGTAATATAACTTTAGAATATGATCAATAAACTCAATAAAACACTCAAAGTTTTCACTAGTTTCTTATAACTCAACACTGGTTAAAAAAATAGATGAAGGACAGATTAGGCTTGTAAAATATACACTAAAGTTACGGTTTGTTATTTTGATAAAATGAAGTCACATATAATTTTGCTTGTCCCCCAAAAAACATTCTATTTTGGAGGAAAGTTATAATGATCATAGCTTTGTTTTTTATTAACATCCCTTCACAAGTCATTAATAAATTAATAAATTCAGATTTGCTCCATTTTGAAAGCAAAGAGATAAATTATGAATGTAGTTTGCTTTGAAAGTTCGACATGTAAAGTTTACTTCACCTTAAGTTGAACCTCAAACCAGAGCAGAAAAAAAAAAAAAAACCCTGGGAACAGGATACTCAAAACAGAGCAGAATCAAAGAAGGAAGACGCCAGTGAGGAGCTTGTGAAGGAGAGGTAGGGTTTGAAGCAATTGGGGAGACGCTAACTGGAGGAAACAAGCTGCCCTTTAGCCTAGTCCAGTGGCTCTCAACCTTTCCAATGTTTTGATCCTTTAATACAGTCCCTCAGGTTGTGGTGACCCCAATCATAAAATCACTTTGTGGTTACTTTATAACTATAATTTTGCTCTTGTTCTGAATCATAACAGAAATATCTGTTTTCCCAGGCTCTCAGGTGACCTCTGTGAAAAGGTGATTCGACCCACCAAAGGGATTGAGATCCACAGGTTCCGAACCACTGGCCTATATGGTTAAAGACAGGACATCGTGTTACCAAAGCCCAGTAACTTCACTGTGGTAGTTAGGGACAAGACAACGGGAGCTGCAGACCTGGGAGATTCACCCACGCGTGGAAAAACCTCAGGAAAGAGCCAGGTCTCTCCCTGCCATCCATTCAAGTCTTCTGTCGGCCTCCCCAGCTCTTTCCTAGGTCAAAGCCTCCAGGGATCGGCATCAGAGAGCTTCCGGTGTAGCCCGTGGTTGCTATTTTCTTGCATCCATGAGTAGAGCAGAGAAAAGAGGAGTTTGGCTCTGGCAACAGGCTAGGCAGGATCTTCCACTTAATGAAGTCTTGTGGCATCCATTTGCTGCGCTGAATTATACTTCAGAAGCAAGAAGGAAGCCTATGTCAGGATCTGCAAGTGAGTAGAAGCCTAGCAAGCTCTGCTTGATGGCACATAAAAGTAATGATTTTATTATAGAAATGTTCCCACATTAATGTGTTTTAATCCTCATGCTCCTATTTAAGTTTTAACTCACATTTATTTATCTTGTTTAACTTTGGTACCCATAATTTCAAAGCCTCACAGCAAAGATGCACATCTGAGCGCTGAACTGAATATAGCCCAGCAGTCACTATAGGCGTCTATGTGCAATGCTGCCTGCCCGCTGACACTGTTTATGAAGGGAACTCCCCAGAAGTGAACACACGTTTACAACCCACAGAAGGGACTGACGTTGTATGTGCTAGTGTAGTAAATATTGTTTGTCTCCAAAGGCTTAAATGTTAAAGGTTTGGACCTTGGTTAGACATATCAGGGAAATGATCTTGACTTAGGAAGTGTTGTCTATTAGATCCAGGGGCTCCCTTAAAGGGGATTGTTGAACCCTGGTCTCTCTTTCTCTTTGCTTCCTACCTACGGAGTAAGCAGGTTTACTCTGATGTGTATTCCCATAGTTAAGTGCTGCCTTGTGTGGAACTGGATGCAACGAAGCCAATCAATCCCTAATCATGAGCCCAACTGAGTATGTTCTAAGCTAACAATCTCGAGTATTTCCTATGCCCATGTGAAGCTGGGAAAGAAACAGGAAATGGTGGTGCTTTTTATGAACAATGCACAATTCTGCCTGCAAGAATATAGGGGCCACATGAGATGGGATACAGGCTTGGGGAAGTGCGGCACTGGAACGCTGCAACCCACAGGTGATTTGGAGCAGGCTCAGATTTTATCTGCTAGACTAAGAAAGAAAGGTGCCCCAGGAAACAGGGGTGATGGGAACCTTCCTTACAGTGGAAGTTTGCTCTATTCCTCAAATGAACTTTGTCGTCTGAGCAAGAAAATGGTAGACCAGTTTCATTGAAGAGTAAATCTTTCTCAGTACAGGGAAAACCATGAAAAACTGATAAATGGCGATTATATTGTTTACATAATGAAAAAATAAGAGCTCTTAGGATGTGTAGCAATGACAAGGTCAAATTTTCAATTAATAACTGTGAAAGCGAAGCCATAAATGTCACACCAAACACATATTTGGCAGCGATTATGACTTGATTCCTTGGCTATCCAGACAGAGCCCATAAAATAGTGTGAGAAAAACAGTTTCCACTCCTATCTACACATTCCTGTAAATGTGCAGATTTTTGACACATTGTGACTTTAAGACAGAAGGAAAAATGTGGAGTTGCTCAGCTTAGTAGGCAGTGTCAGCTCCTTAGGAGAGAAATGTAAGGCTTTGCTGATCTATATACCCAAATCTCAGGAGGAATGCATGCAAGGATTAGTTCTGAGGTGAGAGAAGGAAGGCAGAAGTAATTTTTAAATCAGATGGCATCAACTTTGATGTGCTTGCCAGGGATCCAGTCACACAGCTGGGAGGAAGCTGAATTATTTGCTACTTTTGTTCCATTGAAAAGGAGATCACACTATGCATTTTGGAGATATCAGGCATTTATTGCTGTGATGTAGAAAAGGAATCAACGACTTGAGTGGTTTGATCCTCTTAAACGACCAAAACCAACAGCTTTTTTCCCTATGCAGAACTTTAAGGACTAATTACTAATTGCTTTCTTTGAAAAACTGTTTTGTATAATAGTTTGTAGATTAAGCATCCTTTGCTGGATTCCATAGTTGGTTCCTACAGAAACACGAGATGTCCACAGTGTTCTTCATGCCAGTGAGATGCCCACTGCAGATGAGTTAGAGGCAGGGGGGAGCCACCTAGCAGATTAGTCAGACTGGCATAGAACCATGGAGTAGAAAGTCTCAGAGGTTTAAAAGTGTGGAGGATATACTAAAATCTGCCTTGCACTGCAGAAGTCATCTGTTTACAGGCCTGAGAAGGGTACCAAAATAGGGAGCTGTTTGTTTCCCCTTCATATCACTGGTTCTCAGCCAGCTCACAAAACAGCACTTAAAGGACATACTCTGAAGAGAAGCAATAATATTCAAAATGAATAGTCCACCAAACACTCTCTGGACTAGTTTACCAGGCAATGCAACACTGAGAACAAAGAAAATGCTGAGAGTTACAGAATATTAGTGGGGCACCAATCTGATGTCCTTTTCACACCTGAGGAACAGGTGTGCTCTCCACCAGTGAGCTGAGCTTCTGAGGCTCATTTCGAGTCTGGACTTAAGCTCACAAGCTCACACAAGGTAAGTTCTTTCCAAGTTCCATGCTCTATTTGTGAGCTTGGCATTGAAATAGTTTCAGCCATTAGCAGAATTTTCATGTTGCTTTACAGAACTGACAGATTAAGTGTGTGTGTATGTGTGTGTGTGTGTGTGTGTGTGTGTGTGTGTGTGGTGTGTTTGCATTGTTCATCAAAATGTCAAACCAAGCACAAGTCTGTGTGCATGGGAGTTTCACAGAAATTAACGACTCAGCAAACAAAAAGACATGGACAAGAATTCCTGGTTCCACAGAGTAGAATTCTCTGTTCAAAGAGCCCAAGACATGAGTCTTAAGAGATATAAATGAGTTATGGACATGGTGTTTTAAGTTCAAACTGATAGTGGCTGTTGCTTATATTGCTATTATAGAGAGTGAACTTTAACATGCACTAAAAAGGACTTAAGAACTAATTATTAACTGAGCCATAAGTGAAGATCTTGGGGTACAAGAAACAAAAGTGGACAGAGAGAATGAAAGCCTCCTCTAAGTGCTGCTAATATTTTTTCAGAACTAAATACTTGCTGTTCTAATCTTCTGTCATACATTACATCCTGACCAGTTTCCTCTCCCTCCATTCTTCCCACCACCCCTAGATCCACTCTTCTGCTATTCCTTTACCCCCTACACATACACACACACACACACACACACACACACACACACACACACACACACACACACACACACACACACACACACACACACACACACACACACACACACACGCAGGCATCTCAGAAAAATCAGCTGAACACAGAATAACAAGTCACAAGACTAGGCTTAAGCCCTGATGTCAAGGCTGGACTATCCTATATAATCAGAAAAGGAGTGTTCTATGGGGAGGAAAGGGTGTGTCCAGACTACAAGGAAAGAAAGCACACAAAGAGGAGGCAGGGAGTAATTTCATTGATATTTCTCCACAGTCTGCCATATTTCACATACCCTCAAATTCCTGTTCCTCCTCACATGCACATATATAGAAGAATACACTGTGCACATGTGCAAGCCTTCTTTGTGTCCACAAAGACCAATGCTTTTGTTTCTAATGACAAGCTTCTATTAATCATCCTAACTTTTTCTCTCAGTCACTACACTTTCCAGTTCTAGAATTTTCATTTGATTTACATTTATGATTTTCATAGCTCTCATCTTCAAATTACTCCCATGGTCTCTATTATATCCATCTACGTTGTGATGTTTTTGACATAGTTTAATGAACTTCTTAGGAGTTCAAAATTTTGTAACACCTTACCTTTTTCAATAAGTGTTGGTTTGGGGTCTATTTCTGGGAGTCCATTATGACTTTTTTTTTTCTTTTTGGAGGGTGGGTTGAACTGCATTTTTTGGCAGATAGCTAGTGTATCTTCAAATGACCTTGTTCTTTTGAAAGTTTCTGTACTTTCTTTTTTTTTCTTTTTTTTTCCTTTTTTTTAGAGGTTTCTAGTTTAGAGTTAATACAGAAATTTCTAGAATGAAATTTAGCATAAATGTCACACATGCCTTCTCACGACTCTGGCTTCTTGGAGACTTTACATCCCTACTCCCATGAAGAATTAGAAGAATTAGAATCTAGTCAGCTCCTGGTTCTCTTTCTAGTTGTCCACTGCCTTTCCTCTAGATCAGTGGTTCTCAGTGCTGGGATCATTTAATACAGTTTCTTGTGTTGTAGTGGCACCCAGCCATAAAATATTTAGTTGGTACGTCATAACTGTAATTTGGCTACTGTTATGAATTGTAATGTAAATATATGATATGGAGGGTGTCTGATATGCCACCCCCAACCCACAGGTTGAGAACTGCTGCTCGGATCTCTCCCAGTTCACATACAGTTCATGTATGAGATACAATATGTATGGCCTATCATCATATTTCTGGCTCACTTTTTTGAACCGCTTGTTTTCTCTTTAGCAGTCTGTTCTGTGATTTCCAGCTGCTTTAACAGCTTATTATACTTCTTATTCTGTTGACATATTTATCTCAATATTCTTCAGCCTATAGACAGAGCTCTAAAGGTGATCATTGCCAATGAAACACTATATTTTGAGGAAGAGGAAAGAGAATGGTGGAAATTCATGAAAGTATTCAAATATAGATGGTACAGATAAGAATGAAATATGGATAGACTCTGTGATTTGTACTCTGTAGTTTACACAGGACAAAGCAACAGGAAACCAAAGGGATCAGAATTATATTATGCATTGCTTGCTAGCTTTGCCAGGTAAAAGAATTTGATTATCTGCAGGAATGACTTTTATATCTTTTAACCATCATGGCTACAGGTAACTATAGTAACAATGCAATGCATTAATTTTTGTCAACATGAGAATAGAAATCCAGATATATTCTATACATTTATAATATTTCAAAATGATGACCATGTCAGCATAATATGTAAACTGATGGGATCAATTTAAAAAATATCACCAAATATTGATTTCATACCCATGATATCAAGATTAAGATGTATTAAATCCATACTTAATATTAATATTGACAAAATATTTTGCTTCACTCTGGAGTCCACTGGTTTGATTTAAACATGTCAAGGGTCTTGACAATTTCTCTTGTGGTTGCTTATATATTTAAAATATTTCAATAGAAGTAAAATAATCCATTTCAACAGAAGCTTTAAAACATAGGTGATATCAATTAAGTATTATACATGAAAATAACATTGATTGTGCTCTACTTAAGGTCACTAAAATTAGCTAGATTTATGAATAAAATAAAATTGAACACTGGAATTAAAAAGCATAAGGAATAACGATTAGCAAATTAAATCCTAAGAATAGCACCAAATTAATTTTTCTGTCTGCACAGAACTTGGCATCAAGGTTACTTAAACCTTCCCCACACTGTTTCCACTCTTCGGTGTTGTGTCCACTTCTGCTTATAATTAAGACATGCAAATGTAGAACACTATGCTACCTACCACATACGATTACAGACACGCAATTGTACATTTGTTTGATTAATGTATTTCCTGTCAATTTCCTTGAGCATTATAAAGGCACAAAAGTAAACCAACATGCTGAGTTTTGCACTTTATTTATAACAGGAGTGGTTAAAATAAACCTTCAAGTGCATAATTTAAGTAATATAGGGAGATCCCTGCAATGCCAGATGCTTGGGAAGTTGAGGCAATAAAATCATAAGTTTGAGGCTAGCCTGGACTAAATTTCGAGACTCTAATCTCAAACTAAAAATTTAAAAAACAAACACACAAAGATCGGAATCAAAGCTAAAATGTTCTATCCTAATAAACCTAAAACTTTGAGTCCATCTCCTGGGGTCTTCTTCGATTTCTTTCTACAGGGACTTGAAGTTCTTGTCACACAGATCTTTCACTTGCTTGGTTAGAGTCGCACCAAGGAATTTTAAATTATTTGTGACTATTGTGAAGGGTGTCATTTCCCTAATTTCTTTCTCAGCCTGTTTATCCTTTCAGAAGAAGAAGGCTACTGATTTTTTTGAGTTAATTTGATTTCCAGCCACTTTGCTAAAGTTGTTTATAAGTTTTAGGAGGTTCTCTGGTGGAATTTTTGGGGTCACTTAAGTATAATACCATATCATCTGCAAATAGTGATAGTATGACTTCTTCCTTTCCAAATTGTATTTCTTTGCCCTCCTTTTGTTGTCTAATTTCCCTGCCTAGGACTTCAAGTACTATATTGAATAGATAGAGAGAGAGTGGGCAGCCTTGTGTAGTCCCTGATTTTAGTGGGATTGCTTCCAGCTTCTCTCCATTTAGTTTGATGTTGGCTACTGGTTTACTGTATATTGCTTTTACTATTTTTAGGTATGGGCCTTGAATTCCTGATCTTACCAAGACTTTTACCATGAAAGGGTGTTGAATTTTGTCTAATGAGATGAAATTCTTTGAGTTTGTTTATATAGTGGATTACATTGATGGATTTCCATATATTGAAACATCCCTGCATCCCTGGGATGAATCCTACTTGATCGTGGTGAATGATCACTCTGATGTGTTCTTGAATTCAGTTTTTGAGAATTTTATTGCATATTTTTGCATCGATATTCATAAGTGAAATTGGTCTGAAGTTCTCTTTCTTTGTTGGGTCTTTGTGTGGTTTAGGTATAAGTGTAATTGTGACTTCAGAGAATGAATTTGGAAGTGTTTCTTCTGTTTCTATTTTGTGGAATAGTTTAAAGAGTCCAAGTGGATCAAGGACCTCTACATAAAACCAGATACACTGAATCTAATAGAAGAGGAAGTGGGGAAGAGCCTTGAACACATAGGCACAGGAGAAATTTTCCTGAACAGAACACCAATGGCTTATGTTCTGAGATCAAGAATTGACAAATGGGACCTCATAAGATTACAAAGCTTAGGTAAAGGACACTGTCAATAGGACAAAACGGCAACCAAGAGATTGGAAAAAGATCTTTACCAATCCTATGTCCTATAGATGGCTAATATCTAATATATACACGGAGCTCAAGAAGTTAGACTCTTGAGAACCAAATAACCACTATTAAAATTGGGCTACAAAAAACAATTTAAAAAAAAAGGGGGCTACAGAGCTAAAAGAAAAATTCTCAAGTGAGGAATAGCAAATGGCCAAGACACACTTAAAGAAATGTTCAACATCCTTAGTCATCAGGGAAGTGCAAATCAAAACAACCCTGAGATTCCACTTCACAACAGTCAGAATGACTAAGATAAAAAACTCAGGTGACAGCTGATGTTGGCAAGGATGTGGAGAAAGAGGAACACTCTTCCATTGTTGGTGGGATTGCACAGTGGTACAACTACTCTGGAAATCAATCTGATGGTTCCTCAGAAAATTGGACAAAGTATGGAGCAGAGACTGAAGGAAAGGTCATCCAAAGACTGCCCCACCTGGGGATTCATCCCATATACAGGCCCCAAACCCCGACACTATTGCCAATGTCAAGAAGTACTTGCTGACATGAGACTGTTTTAGCTGGCTCCTGAGAGGCTCTGCCAGAGCCTGAGAAATAGAGGTGGATGCTCACAGCCAACCATTGGACTGAGCATGGAGACCCCAATGGAGGAGTAAGAGAAAGAACTGAATGAACTGAATGGGTTTGCAACCCCATAGGAAGAACAAGAATATCACCCAACCAGAACCCCCTAGAGCTCCCAGGGACTAAACCACGAACCAAAGAGTACACATAGAGGGACCCATAGCTCCAGTCTCATATGTAGAAGAGGATGTCACTGTCTGGCATCAATGGAAAGAGAGGCCCTTGGTACTGTGAAGGCTCAATTCTTCAGTGTAGGGGAATGCCAGGATAGTGAGGTAGGAGTGGATGGATGGGCGAGGGAGCACCCTCATAGAAGCAAGGGGAGGGGGGAGTGGATAGGGGAGGTTTTCAGAGGGGAAACCAGGAAAGTGGGTAACATTTGAAATGTAAATACATAAAATATTTAATTAAAAAAAAGTAAAAACAAAACAGAGAGAGAGAGATTGATTCTGAGTCCAAGTCCCTAGACTGAAAACTTAAATCCTAATTCCAATATCACTTTGCATCCAATAAATCAGGTACTAATTATCTTTATGCATAAGGAAATGATATAACATTTGACTTATTTCTCAGGCAAAATAAAGAACAGTAACTTTTGGATTCTCAGCAAAAAAAAAAAAAAAAAAAAAAATATTTTATTTACTCTCTCCTAACACATGAGCATTTGAACGCTCAGTCCTAGAAACCAGTGAGGTCAAATTGGCAGGGAAATTGGCAGAGAAGAAGGAACATCCTTTGTGCGCTCATTTGTGGATTACACTGACTTGAAAGAGGCTGGATAGGGAGGTATTTTGGGTTTGGTGGAGCTATTCTAGGCAAACAGTCAGTTGGCTGGTGACTGCCCCTGACTGGCTACAGTAGTATGATAAGATGATGGTGATTTAATTGCATTTGTATTGCTGTGGATAAAAAGAATGCCCTGAGTAGGATGGCAAGGTACCTTCTCTGTACCGATCATCTAGGATGGCATGAAGACCACGAAGACTAACTTTGGGGTTGGCGATAGAGAAAGAGCGAGCTATCAGGGTTGGTCAGGTTAGTCTCAGCTGCCAGTTTCACTGGAATTGGACTCAATTATGAGATTAGCTGCTAGACATATGTGTGAGAGATTATTTTTGATTAGGTTCTTTCAAGTAGGAAGACCTACCCTAAATGTAGATGTCACCGTCTCAAATACAAGGGAATAAAAGCAGGTCTGAGGAAAAGTTTGCTTTTTGCCTTATTACCTTTATTTTTTGTCGGTAAGCTGACCTGTGCTTTAGCTGCTGCTGGGGCTGCTGCTATGTTCCTTTCCTGTTATCAGAATCTAGGTACTTCAGGTTTAATCATGGGCTGTAGACTAGTACGTTTTCAGGGATCCAGCAGGCCTTGTATGAAGGCCGGACATGAAGCTTCTCATGGACTGAGCAGCTAGCAGGTTCTAAACCTCTCCAGGGTGAAAACCTGTCTTTTGTTTTGTTTTTTGTTTTTTGTTTTTTGTTTCTTGGTTTTTTTGAGACAGGGTTTCTCTGTGTAGCCCTGGCTTTCCTGGAACTCACTCTGTAGACCAGGCTGCCCTCGAACTTGGAAATTCGCCTGCCTCTGCCTCCCAACTGCAGGGATTAAAGGCATGCGCCACCACACCAGGCTTGCTGGGCTATCTTTAGTCTATATCTTTTAAGCCAATCTGATAAATCATCTTTTAAGGCACAGCCATTTCACCAGTTCTGTTTTCCTAGAGAACCCTGGCCACGGCCAGAGTAGAATAACATAAGGGACATATAGGTAGTACAATTTAAGGTTGTTCTTCTGATGATATCTTTCCCCAAATCTGCCTATTCCATGTCCTACTGATTCTGTATAATACTGTGATTGCCTTCTTCTGACTTCAAAGAGTAATTTTTCTTTGTTTTTCATTCCTTCTCTAGTGTTTATTTATTATATATAATTCTGTTATTTTTATAGACTAAGTTAATGACCATCATAACCAAGTATAGCTATAGATAGCTATGTAGATCCATCCATCTATCTATCCATTACTCTGGAGAAATTATGCCCACACATGAAACACACCGAACAAGAGCATGGCAGCATTTATTTTGGATGTCAGTGTATTCTACATTATCTACCTTATACTAATACTGAATGAGCAGATACTCCACTCCTGAGATAGCAAACAGTGCTGAGGCAGCTTTCCAATAAAGATAAAGAGACAGAAGTAGTATATGTCTAAAGTACAATGCTGAGAAGATGGGAAAGAGAAGTGCATTCAAAGTTCTGAGTCATTATGTGATACAAGGGCCACAAGAACACACAGGAACAGTGTCTGTTTTAACCTGTGTTCCTTTGCAGTGAGCCCTAAGTACTTTCCACAAGTCATCAATTCAATTTAAAGATTAAGCATACATCCTGACTAAAAGGATTGCACAATGAAGCCAATAACCCAGGTCAGCTTAGTGACAAAGAAATGATTATCACCTGAGTCCCCACCCTGTTTTTAACATTGATTACACCTGCCACCCCAAACCCACTAATATATCTCCCAAAAAAACCACACCAACTTTTGACTCTTTTATTAGTCATTAATCGTCCATTTAGTGTAAAGATCTAAAATTAATTTCAGTCATCTGTTAATGGGAAGATTAACCCTTTACAGGTTCACACAGAAGAAGATATCGGGGAGAAAATCTGTTAAGAAACCCCTCACGGTTTCCGGGGCACAGTTCTCTCTCTATTACTGTGCATCCTGCTCTTGTTCTACCATATCTTCCTGATAACCTGGACTTCAGCTCGCCTACTTCTTCACACGTGTGAAAAGACTTAAATTAACATAAATTCCTGGGGACACTTCAGATTCTGAGAAAAATAATAAATTCAGTATTTACAAATGCAATGTTTTCACATTAAATAGCTCAATAGGAGCAATGCTTACATGTCCTAGCTTCTGGTTAAAGATCAGCTCTGAACATGGATAAGCAAAAACCTATACAATAGGAAATAGAGTCTTTGAGGTGTATGCCAGGAGTGGTATTGCTGGCCATAGGGTAGATCTTTTTCTAGTATTTTTGAGGAACCAGGACACTGATTTACAGCATAGCTGCACCAATTTCTTTCTCTTTAATAGTACAGTAAAGTTTCCTGTTCACTACATCCTTGCTAATACTTGTTATCTCTTAGTTTCTTTATCTTAGTCATTCTGACTAAGGAAAGATGAAGTCTCTGAGTCACTTTATTTGCATTTCCACAAAGGCTGAGGACAGTGATGACCAGATAATGAAAAGGCAGTCCTCTACACAATGGAATTTTATTCAGCTGTGAAGAAAAAGGAAATCATGAAATTTGTAGGTAAATAAACAGAACTGAAAATCTTTATTCTGAGTGAAGTAGCCCAGACCCAGAAAGATAAATAACACGTATTTTCACTCGTATGTGGATATGAACTTAAAATCTTCGGATGCATGTGTCTAGTTTGGAATTTCTACAGCACCTAGGGCAACAAAAGGACTGGAGATGTAGAGGGTGAAGGAAGTTTGCATTACAAGAGGAGGAGCAGTAGAATGCAGGTGATATGAAAGGGAAAGTGAGAATATTAGGAAGGGATATTTACTAGTGGAAGAGGATGGAAAGGTAGGACAAATAAGGGAGTTGGGGAGGGATAACTAAGACTAACGATGTTTGAAAAAAAACATTAAACATACTGTGAGTTTCATTCACACATGCACATACCACACACAGAGACACACATGCACACACACACAAACACACACACACACACAGTCACACAACCCCTTGCTGGGGTTTCTAGAGTTTGACTTCAGAAACTACAGGTTGCCAAATCAAAAGCCCTATGCCAGACGTGTGGTACTTCCTCTTGAGTTTTTAGTCATGAGTGTCATGGAGACCATCAAAACAAAACATTCTCCTGTTAGTTCTTTTGGTTACCCACCAGAATTTAATAATAAGACAGACCCTATTGCTGAAGATACCACAAACGTTGGTCATAGGTGATGGAGAAATCAAATTGGTCCTGAACAGGAAGCTTCCTCTTAGTTTGGGGTCCACCTCTCATAGTACCTGAAGTGCTACTGAGTGCAAATATTTACAAGTGACCAAAGTGTAGAGAATGAGCTTCAACGAAGCACTCAGCCACAAATGGCACATCTGCATCATACAGGTTCAAGGGTCATCATGGAAAAGGGGCCAAAAATGTTGTGGGAATCATTATGGAAAAGGAACAGAGTGACCGTTGTCCTCTACACAGAAGAGGACCATTGTGTATAAATCTACAGAAGCTGTGGCTACCTTCCCAAAACCTGCATAAGGTTAAGCCACTCTCCACTCTACCATGGAGGAGATGGAGGGCAAATGTTTGGGGAGGAAACCCCTAACTGAGAAGCTACTGAGAGTTGATAGCTTCTGAGGAAGGGTGAGTCCCATCTTTAAATGGTGCAACCCCTGATATGTTGACCACCCTCTCCGTGGCCTGGCATCCACAAACAAATGGGCAGCAAAATCGGACTCAATGGCTTAAAGAAGGAAAATGAGATACAAAGCTTAGGGAGGCGGGATCGGATCTAGAAGGAGTTGGGAGCAGTATGGAATGAATATGATCAAAACAGGTTTTATTAAATTATTCAGAGTTAATAAAATTATTATACTCAAAGCTGAAAGCCAGGACTGTTCTGAGCCTCACCTGGGGCTATCTTCAGGTGTTTTACTGGATTCGAGATAAAGATAAAATAAATAGAAAACAGATGGATGAACGAACTCATTTAATAAAATATAAACAAACCCATACACAAACATAGGTGTTAATCACTGAAAGAAATGCAGAAGTGAACACCCCACCTACTGTATCCTGTACTAGAAGAAATGTTTTTGTAAAGATAGGAGGGTGGAGGAAGCTTATATACATCAAGCCACCTTAAACCAGCAGTTCTGTTCCCTGATGTGTTGAGGACTGGTGAGCTCTCTCACTTGGTGCTTGGGCATATAAAGGGCAATATGTCACCATTCTTAAATATGCATAGGGGGTTGAATAATTTCACCCCTCCTTTTCTTACAAAAGGATTCTCTATCCCTTTCCCACTGGTGACCTGCCTTGGCAGTGAAGTGTGAATTGATGGGACCCACACACCACAAATGGATATGATACAGAAACATGGAAAAGCACATACTTCTGCCACCACCCTTGCCTGTGTTGTTTACTGTGTCCCAGGTAAGGGCTATCCCCACCACCTAGTTCTCAAAAAAGCTACGGGAGGCTGGCCCGAGAATCTGACTCATAGCCAGAGGCAAAGACCACGGTAAACCTGTAGCTGCTGGTGACTGGGAACAATTTATTTATGTGACTAATAAATTTGTGTTGTAAACCACCATGGATATTTTTTAACTTGTTTGTAAATGCAGTGCAACCTCACGTAATCTGACTCATGCAGCCCCTGAACCACAAAGCAAATACTGTGCACCCTCCCGGCCCAGTTCCAACTTAGACTGGAGCACCAGAGCCTGACAGTGCTTTAAATCTGTGCTGTCTAAAATAGTCATTAACTTTGCTCTCCTATGCTGAAGCTTGTTTTTCTTCCACCCAATGTCTTTAAAAACACTCGTGATGATGGCCCATCCCCTTCTAGGGATCTGTTTTTTTCTTTTTAATTTTTTAAAATTACTATTTCATGTGTATGGGTGTTTTGCCCACATGTGGGTCTGAGCATCATGTGCATGGCTGGTAGCTTCTAAGGCCAGAAGAGGGCATCGGATCCTTTGGAACTGGAGTTAAAAATGGTTGTTAGCCACCACGTGTGTGCTGGAAATTGAACTTGTAACCTTGGGAAGAACAGTTCTTAACCTGTACATACGGAACATCCTAGCACCCGTTTCACAACCTTGCAAAGTGTATTGTCCACAGCAGTATGTTGGCTTTAGTTTCCCTAGCATAGGTGAATTCTTGAATTGTTTTATAAAATGTCATGTTTTATAATGTAAAACATAACTTTGCTTCATTTTTAAATATATGTTTACTGGATAAACTTAATTTGTATACACTGACAACTTTGCAGGGCTGGTGTGCATGAATACATATGTATGTACTAGACAAATACATGCATGTTTAAAAGTCAGGATTCTAATTATAACTCATTTTTTCAGGGTTTGTCATCATGCTGTCTCTAAAGGAAAATGTTTTAAAATTCTTTTGGTAGACGTAAACTATTTCAAGTTTAATCAACAAATCAGCTTGAGGTATGTCTGGGGTTTGGAGTCTGCCTGGCTATGTTGAATCTTGGTTTTGCTTCGCTGTTTAATTAATTTTTATTTAGCATTTGAATATGTGCCACTTCCTTTTATAAGGTTTACTTTCTCCACTTGTACCAACAAAGAACATCCAATAGGTCTGATGAAAGTTTGAAAGGTCATATAGGTCACTTAGTAAAATTTTTTGGTGCATGTGTGAGTTCTAGTTTCCTATAACCCCCCCACCCTTCTGCTATTAACAGAGTCACATGAGACCTTTGTGGTTCTTATAGTCATAAATAGGCATTCTCATACATACTTGCTCATGCCATCATTACAATAACATGCGTAAGAAATATGCTATTTTAAAGATGAAAGGACTGAGACACAAAAGGCTGAAAAGGTGGATCTAGCTTAGAAAGAAACGTGAGAGGACCTAAAATCGGAGGCATTGATGGCCAAGTGTCTACCATGTCATAAATTGGTATTGTGACTCACACTGGTGCCATATGCTAATATGCCATGTTGAGAACAGTAAAAGTTATACTTCTGAGGAAGATTGGCATGTGGCACCTGCCAGTTAGCTAAAGTTTCCCTGAGACTGGAAGCTGTGATTTCTTCATCCGTGAGGCAGAGACAATCATGGACTCTTTGTGAATTAATGTTAAACTTCAGTGGGAAAATGTTTGTACTGCTTATAGTAAGCACTGGGGACCTCAAGTCTTATAAATATTGACTAGGAAAATAGTATATATTTTTATCATTTTAAATTTTGTTTCCCTTGTTTTTTTAAGAAGTCCACTAGGTATTCATGAACATATATTAACCAATTTTAAGTCATCTCATATGCATAAACTGCATTTAAGGAATCTGTAGGTAAAGTAGTTTAATAGGAATCACTAGTTTTCCAGATGACTTTAGGTTATTTTACATCAATGGTGCATAATGTATGGTAATGATTTATTATAATAAAAAGCATACTATAGTACATTTTCTTTTTTTTCAATTTTTTATTAGATATTTTCTTCATTTACATTTCAAATGCTATCCTGAAAGTCCCCTATAAACTCCCGCAGCCCTGCTCTCCTACCAACCCACTCCCAATTCTTGGCCATGGCATTCCCCTGTACTGGGATATAAAAAGTTTGCAAGACTTAGGGGCCTCTCTTCCCAATGATGGCTGACTAGGCCATCTTCCACTACATATGCAGCTAGACAGAGGAGCTCTGGGGGTACTAGTTAGTTCATATTGTCGTTCCACCTATAGGGTTGCAGACCCCTTCAGCTCCTTGGGTACTTTCTCTAGCTCCTCCATTGGGGGCCCTGTGTTCCATCCGATAGCTGGCTGTGAACATCCACTTCTGTGTTTGCAGGCACTGGCATAGCCTCACAAGAGACAGCTATATCAGGGTCCTTTCAGCAAAATCTTGCTG
>NC_034594.1:112073451-112074640 GCF_900095145.1 Mus pahari | reverse complement strand
TATTAATCCTGCCAATCCATGAGCATGGGAGATCTTTCCATCTTCTGAGATCTTCTTCAATTTCTTTCTTCAGAGACTTGAAGTTCTTGTCATACAGATCTTTCACTTCCTTAGTTAGAATCACACCAAGGTATTTTATATTATTCGTGACTATTGTGAAGGGTGTTGTTTCCCTAATTTCTTTTTCATCCTGTTTATCCTTTGTGTAGAGAAAGGTCACTGATTTGTTTGAATTAATTTTATATCCAGCTACAGCACTGAAGCTGTTTATCAGGTTTAGGAGTTCTCCGGTGGAATTTTTAGGGTCACTTATGTATACTATCATATCATCTGCAAATAGTGATATTTTGACTTCTTCCTTTCCAATTTGTATCCCCTTGATCTTCTTTTGTAGTGGAAGTGCTCTGGCTAGGACTTCAAGTACCATATTGAATAGGTAGGGAGAAAGTGGGCAGCCTTGTCTAGTCCCTGATATTAGTGGGATTTCTTTGAGTTTCTCTCCATTTCATTTGATATTGGCTACTGGTTTGCTGTATATTGCTTTTATTATGTTTAGGTATGGGCCTTGAATTCCTGATCTTTCCAAGACTTTTATCATGAAGAGGTGTTAATTTTTTTTTTCAAATGCTTGCTCAGCATCTAATGAGATGATCATGTGATTTTTGTCTTTGAGTTTGTTTATATAGAGGATTACATTGATGGATTTCCATATATTAAACCATCCCTGCATCCCTGGGATGAAACCTACTTGGTCAGGATGGATGATCATTTTGATGTGTTCTTGGATTTGGTTTGCGAGGATGTTATTGAGTATTTTTGCATCAATATTCATAAGGGAAATTCGTCTGAAGTTCTTTTCCTTTGTTGGATATTTGTGTGGTTTAGGTATCAGAGTAATTGTGGCTTCATAGAATGAATTGGGTAGAGAATCTTCTGTTTCTATTTCGTGGAATAGTTTGAGGAGAGTTGGAGTTAGGTCTTCCTTGAAGGTCTGATAGAACTCTGCACTAAATTCATCTGGTCCTGGGCTTTTTTTGGTTGGGAGACTATTGATGACTGCTTTTATTTCTTTAGAGGAAATGGGACTGTTTAGATTGTTAATCTGATCCTGATTTAACTTTGGTACCTGGTATCTGTCTAAGAAGTTGTCCATTTCATCCAGGTTTTCCAGTTTTGTTGAGTATAGCCT
>NC_034594.1:112063849-112073033 GCF_900095145.1 Mus pahari | reverse complement strand
TAGGTGTGCTGTCAGGCTGCTAGTGTATGCTCTCTCTGTTTTCTTTTTGGAGGCACTCAGTTCTACGAGTTTTCCTCTTAGGACTGCTTTCATTGTGTCCCACAAGTTTGTGTATATTGTGAATTCATTTTCATTAAACACTAAAACGTCTATAATTTCTTTATTTCTTCTGTGACCAGGGTGCATCATTGAGTAGAGTGTTGTTCAGTTTCCACCTGAATGTTGGCTTTCTATTATTTATGCTGTTATTGAAGATCAGCCTTAGTCCATGGTGATCTGATAGGATGCATGAGATAATTTCAATATTTTTGTATCTGTTAAGACCTGTTTTGTGACCGATTATATGGTCAATTTTGGAGGAGGTACCATGAGGTGAGGTGCTGAGAAGAAGGTGTATCCTTTTGTTTTAGGACAAAATGTTCTGTAGATATCTGTTAAATCCATTTGTTTCATAACTTCTGATAATGTCCATGTGTTTCTGTTTAGTTACTGTTTCCAGGATCTGTCCATTGGTGAGAGTGGGGTGTTGAAGTCTCCCACTATTATTGTGTGAGGTACAATGTGTAATTTGAGCTTTACTAAAGTTTCTTTAATGAATGTGGCTGCCCTTGCATTTGGAACATAGATATTTAGAATTGAGAGTCCATCTTGGTAGACTTTACCTTTGATGAGTATGAAGTGCCCCTCCTTGTCCTTTTTGATAACTTTGGGTTGGAAGTCAATTTTATTCGATATTAGAATGGCTACTCCAGCTTGCTTCTTAGGACCATTTGCTTGGAAAATTGTTTTCCAGCCTTTTACATCAATGGACTCAATTCCCCAATAAAAAGATATAGACTTATAGATTGGCTATACAAACAGGACCCAACATTTTGCTGCTTNCAGGAAACCCACTCCAGGGACAAAGACAGACACTATCTCAGAGTAAAAGGCTTCTTGTATGTTCATGGGTATCTCTTTCTTTAGGTATGAGAAGTTTTCTTCTATAATTTTGTTGAAGATATTTACTGGCCCTTTAAGTTGAAAATCTTCATTCTTATCTACTCCTATTATCCATAGGTTTTGTATCCTCATTGTGTCCTAGATTTCCTGGATGTTTTGATTTAGGATCTTCTTGAATTTTGCATTTTCTTTGATTTTTGTGTCTGTGTCCTCTATGGAATCTTCTGCACCTGAGATTCTCTCTTCTATCTCTTTTATTCTGTTGCTGATGCTCACATCTATGGTTCCTGATTTCTTTACTAGGGTTTCTATCTCCAGAGTTGTCTCCTTTTATCTATCTATCTATCTATCTATCTATCTATCTATCTATCTATCTATCTATTTTAATTGTTTCTACTTCCCTTTTTAGATCTTGGATGGTTTTATTCAATTCCATCAACTGTTTGGTAATGTTTTCCTGTAACTCTCTTAGGGATTTTTGTACTTCCTCTTTAAGGACTTCTACCTGTTTAGCAGTGTTTTCCTGTAATTCTTTAAGGCCTTCTACCTGTTTAGCAATGTTCTCCTTTATTTCTTTAAGTGAGTTATTGATGCCCTTCTTAAAATCTTCTACCACCATCATGAGATAAGATTTTAAATCTGAGTCTTGCATTTCGGGTGTATTGGGGTATTGCTGTGGTGGGCCTACTGGGTTCTGATGATGCCAGTGTTCTTGGTTTCTGTTAGTAAGGTTTAACTTTTGCCATCTGGTAATCTCTGGTGTTACTGTTCTAGCTGTCTGTGGCTGGAGCTTGTTCCTCCTATGATTCTGTTAGCCTCTGTCAGCACTCCTGGGAGTCCAACTCTCCCCTGAGTCCCAGTGGTCAGAGCTTTCTCTGCAGGCAAGCTCTCCTCTTTCAGGGCAGGTGTCCAGTAGTCTGGAGCTCTGATCCACCTCCTGAGTCCTAAGCCCTGTAAGCTGACTCTCGTCTGGCAAGGAAGGTGCCCAGGAGTCTGGATCTCAGCTCTGCCTCCTGGCTGAGGATGAAGGCCTGAAGGGACCCTGTCCAAGAAGCTCTGTTGCTTCTGTTGCCCATGTGCTCTCCAGTGATTATGAGGTCCTGGGTGTGCTAGGGGTCCTGCGGCATGGAGAGTCCTGTGGGACCCTCGACACCCTCAGCCGGATACACGGAAGATGGTGGGGCTGGCCCAGACCGGCTACTACATTTTCAATAAGGACTTACAGAACTTACAGAAAAATTATGTTGGACTGAAAGATGAGAAATACAAGTACATATTCAAATGCTCAAATGCTCCCATAATTTCAACATGTCTTAAGGAAAACAATACATAGTTTAAACAGTACTCTTGTAATTTTAAATGTTTCCCTCTCCTATTTTAATAGCATCAGATTCCTCTAATTCTATCTAACTAAAATGATTGATGAGAACTGTTAGGTAGGAATATGTTCATGATATTGTTTTCTTTTTTATTACTTTTATTATTATTATTTTCTTTATTTACATTTCAAATGCTATCCTGAAAGTTCCCTATACCCCCACCCCCGCCCCTGCTCCCCTACCCACCCACTCCTACTACTTGGCCCAGGCCTTCCCTTGTGCTGGGTCATATAAAGTTTGCAAGACCAAGGTGCCTCTCTTCCCAGTGATGGCCAATTAGGCCATCTTCTGCTACATATGCAGCTAGAGACACAAGATATTGTTTTCTTATTGCTGGTTTTGTGTATGTTTTCTAATGTCTTAAATGCATGTTGATCACAAAATTATGGTTTGGTTGCTTATCCATATTCCAGCACTTGTACATTTTTAATTTGAAATGTGTGCAACTTTACATACTCAAAACACGTTACAACCTTAAAAGAATATGTATGTAAGCAAATTATTGTGGTCTTTTCCCACTGTGAAAGACTTAAACATATTGTTGTCAAGTATATCATAGACCAGAAGGCATTTGGCCATCTAATAAAATTTATTAAGCTATGTCAATATTAATATTAATAATGTTTACTGACTTTGTATCTTATTAAGTTGGTTGTACATTAAGTATATGTCTACCTTTGTAAAACATTTTTTTATTAATAGAACTCAGTAGAAAATTTTATACTTTCAGATGTGTGAATTTTACTTGGAAACACTACATTAAGAAAGCAGCAGGTTTAATAAAGAAGTTAATTCACACTTACATAGAACCTGGTCTTAAATGGTTTGAATGACTATGTGGGCAAGAAGAGTAACAGTGGAAGCTTGGAATTGGAAAGAGGAGGAGACATTGTAAGAAAGCTTTTATATCCAGTGCCACCTTGGTTCAACGAAAGAGAGAAAGTGTAGAAGGAGAGAAATAGGCACAAAGGCATTGCAAGATGCTTTGTAAGCCATTGAATGAATTTTGAATTGCATATTCACACAGACACCAATTTTTCCCCTACTGGTTTCATGAAGTATAGATTCCATTAGTGAAACAAAGATTCTGTATGATGTTTGAAGCTCATGTGTGCAGTGCAGGGCAGAGATGATTGGGGATGGACAAGGATAAGTGAATTCATGTATTCTGAGAAGATACCATTCAGGTTGCACAATGGATAGGAGTGGTATCACAACAAAAGAGGAGGAACCATCATGAACTCAAACTTTCAGCCTGGACCATCAAATAGGTGGCCAAGACAGTGTCTTCTTTGGGCTGTGGTAAAATTTGGGAGAAGTAGGCTTGGAAGAAAATCAAGAATACACTGTAGCCATATTAAGATAGTGTGTTGGGAATGAATTTAATGCATTGTTCAACTGGCACCTCTTAGCTTATCTACTATGGAGGTAAAATCCTTTGGTGATGTGAGGGACATTCAAGTACAGCCTTAATACAATGAACTCCAATATCCAAAAACTGTTCTTATTTTGTGTTTATACCACAGTAAGAGCCAAGATTTTTTTGTTTCGTTTTGTTTTTGGCTGTCCTGGAACTCACTTTGTAGACCAGGCTGGCCTCGAACTCAGAAATCCGCGTGCCTCTGCCTCCCAAGTGCTGGGATTAAAGGAGTGCGCCACCACGCCCGGCTAAGATTTTAAGCTCTATTAACAACAAAACAAATAAAGAAACAAAAAGACTTTATTTATGTTCATTAAAAAACTAATAGTGATATATTATTTTAAAATATCATACAGTTAATATATTTGGAGGTATTTAAAATTTATATTGAGAAAAACATATGTATTTTCAGTATTGCTGTAGATAAACATAAGACTGTTCAATTGATTGTTTTATATCAACTTTTATAATATTCATTTTTATTGTTAAAATATTAACAATTAAAAAATATGATAAAAAATGAAAGGCATTGCAGGTTTTGAAAGGAGGGTTCTCTGGGAGGAGTTGGGGTACAAAAGGGAAAGAAGAATGTGATGTAAGTCTATTTACTCAGAATATGTTTTTAAATATTAGCAAATTCAGATAAATTGAAATTACGTATCTTTTTTCTTCACAATGCAATAAAACTTAAATTGAAGGGAAAATGTCAATACCGAGTTGTATATTTTAAAATAAATTTTATTAGCTAAATAAAAAAATAAAGAAAATAGAAAAAAATGCAGTGTTCAAAATAAAAATTTAGGTCCTGCAATTGCATAGGTGATAGTACAATTTAATGGAATGAGTACTAACAAACACTTAGTCCTGACCTGATGTTAGCAGCATTCTGAGATCCCGCTTTGCAAAGCATGCAATAAGACATTGATGAGAAGGTGCTAAATATGACTTTTGGCTTGTAAATTTGGTATGCAAATGAGAAATCAAAAATATTCCTCAGTTTTTGTTTTTGTTTTTGTTTTTTCTAAGAAGGTATCATGTTTATTGAAAACAAGAGGGAGAAAAGAGCAAGCTGAGGCAAGACAGTAGAGAGAAGAGCAACGCTGGTCACAGGAAACAGAAAACTTTAAATGCCAGTGAGGTTTTCATTCCATTTTACTACCTATGCCTCACATTCGTGATATGCTCAGTAAAGAAATGAGTGACCCAAGATAATGTAAGCCCAATAAAATGACTGATACAAAAACTCATCATGTGGGTGGGTAGGGGTTGGGGAAGCACCCTCTCCAAGGCAAAGGGGAGAGAGGGGGTGAAGATATCTGGGAGGGGGAGAGGAAAGGGGGGCAATATTTGGAATGTAAATAAATAAAACAATTTAATAGTAATAATAATAGTAGTAATTAATAATAACAACAATAAATACTCAGCAGAGATGAGGTTTATTTAAACATATTTAAACATAATTGTGGCTAAGCAAGCCACGATGAAGAGGGTAAAGTGTGTGCTATGCCACCAGCTGACCTGTCGTATATTCTTGAGGTTGACCTCTATATATGTGATTCATTATACATACAAGTCATGAAAAATTACCACCCCAATCTTTCCTTTCCTTTCCTGTTAGAGAAAGCAAAGGTTCACTTGCATGGAAGGTCAAAGCATAGTCCCACTGCTGTTCAATAAATTGTTATTGCATTGGTTGCTTGTCTGTTACAATTTGGGCAGAAAGTAATCAAATACAGAATATTTAACTATCATTTTTTTCTTCTTAAAGAACAACCCCACATGTGTCTAGGACACACACAGAGTATCTGAGGTTGGGCATGCCCTGCGTGCCTTCCCTCTGCTCATAGGGCTGTTGTTTCTGCTGCTTACCCTTTGAAGGAAGATTAATTTCTGAGAATCCTTTCCATATCTTAATTCTCCAGTATGAGAGTTCTTCCCCCATCCCCTATCCCCCACTGATGGAAACTAAAACATCAATACAAATGAAACATTTCAATTCTAAGGCAATTTCACAAGTGCTTCTATCACATATGTGTTATGCTTGTGAAAATGATGTTATAAATGCATTTATAGAGATATTCAGGTGAAGACAAACAGCAGAAGTGTGGATATGCAGTAACGTTGTTTATATGCCGATCATAAAGCTGACGAAATGTCAGGCATGGGTTGGGAACATCTGGGTTTTCCTTAAGGACAAGAGAAAAAACTGGTGGGTTAAGTGTCTACTGAACTCTGAGTACTAAGTGGGCTTTTAAATGGACTATCTAAAGGTAATAACACATGATTATAATACAGACTCTTAATATATACAAGCAAATTGTAAAATAAAGTGAATTTAGCAACTAAATCAATCCCGTGTGCTGTTCTGCTTTTGTTGAATATAAAGAGCTTTGTTGCTCTGTAAATATAGATGGCATTTGGAACAATGGACTCAAGAGTCAATATAGTGAATAATTAGCAACCATAAAGGGCATACTGAGTCATATTTTGTTAAAGACCTGAAGAAAACAGAAGGAATGCGAAACCACCACCTACAACAACAAAAACAGAACAACAATAATAACTGATACACCTTGTCCAGTATGGCATGGGAAGAAAAAAAAGATAAAAAATTGAGATGGAAGATGAGCACACTGGGAAAGCTCAATTCAAAGCAAAGAATTGATGAGGATAAAAGCCAATGAAAACACATCTCAGGGACCAAATTCATGAAATCTAAACTTCAGGCTCAACCCCAGTGGGCTGCTCATTTTAAGAATTTTAGCTCCTTTGTCAAATATCAGGTAACCATAGGTGTGTGGTTTCATTTCTGGGTCTTCAATTCTNTTCTATTGATCTACCTGTCTGTCACTGTACCAGTACCATGCAGTTTTTAAGCACAATTGCTCTGTAGTACAGCTTGAGGTCAGGTATGGTGATTCCACCAGAGGTTCTTTTATTGTTGAGAATAGTTTTTGCTATCCTAGGTTTTTTATTATTCCAGATGAATTTGCAAATTGCCCTTTCTAATTCAGTGAAGAATTGAGTTGGAATTTTGATGGGGATTGCATTGAATCTGTAGATTACTTTTGGCAGGATGGCCATTTTTACTACCAAACGCAGACACTATTGCATATGCCAGTTAGATCTTGCTGAAAGGACACTGATATAGCTATCTCTGTGAGGCTATGCCAATGCCTGNCAAATATAGAAGTGGATGTCCACAGTCATCTATAGGATAGAACACAGAGACCCCAATGGAGGAGCTAGAGAAATTACCCAAGGAACTGAAGGGGTCTGCAACCCTATAGGTTAAACAACAATATGAACTAATCAGTAAGCCCAGAGCTTGTGTCTCTAGCTGCATATATAGCAGAAGATGGCCTAGTCAGTCATCGTTGGGAAGAGATGCCCCTTGGTCTTGCAAACTTTATATGCCCCATATAGGGGAATGCCCCGGGCGAAGAAGTGGAAGTAGGCAGGAAGGGGAGCAGGGTGGGGGAAGGGTATAGGGGACATTCGGGATAGCATTTGAAATGTAAATGAAGAAAATATCTAATAAAATAAGTTTAAAAAATAAATAAATAAATAAAAAAGAACTCAAAAAATAAATAAAAATAAAAACTAGAAAAAAACAACAACAAAAAAAGAATTTTAGTGGTTCGCATTTCTCTGATCACTAAGTACTTTGAACATTTCTTTTGGTGCTTCTCAGCCATTTGAGATTCCTCTGTTGTGAATTCTTGGTTTAGTTCTATACCCCATTTTTTGACTGAGTTGTTTGGTTTTAGTGATCAGAGAAATGCAAATCAAAATGACCCTGAGATTGCACCTTACACCAATCAAAACCTCAGGTGACATCACATGTTGGCAAGGATGTGGAGAAACAGGAACACTCCTCCATTGCTGGTGGGATTGCAAACTGGAACAACCACTCTGGAAATCAATCTGGAGGTTCCTCAGATAATTGGAAATAGATCTACCTAAAGACCCAGCAATACCATTCTTGGGAATATACCCAAAAGATGTCTCACCTTGCCATAGGGACATGTGTTCCATTATTTCATAGTGGCCTTGTTTGTGATAACCAGAAGCAGCTAGAAACAACCCAGATTTCCCATGACAGAAGAACAGATACAGAAAATGTGGTTCATTTATACAATGAAATACTACTCAGCTATTAAGAACAAGGACATCCTGAGTTTTGCAGGCAAATAGATAGAACTAGAAACTATCCTGAGTGAGGTAACTCAGACCCAAAAGGACATGCATGGTATGTACTCACTAATAAGTAAATATTAGCCAAAAAAAAAAAAAAAACCAGAATATCCAAGATATAGTCTACAGAACTCAAACAGGTCAACAAGCTGAAGGGCCCAAGTGAGGATGCCTCAGTCCCACTTGGGAGGGAAAAGAAAGCAATCACAAGTGGGGAGGGAGGAAGAGACCTAGGAAGGAAATTGAAATTCGGGGCAGGGGGGGGAGGGGAACCAGATCTGTTATTGTGTGAGGGAAAAGGACTGAAGCCCTGAAAGACAGCAGAAAAAATGGAAACCGGCAACCTTGGGAAGTAGTAGGTTGGGGGAACCCTCCAGAAAGCACTAAAGACCTGGGAGGTATGGGATTCTCAGGACTCAAAAAGAGGCACCTCAGACGAAATGCCTGAAATTAGGGGAGGGAACTTATAGAGCCTACTTCAAGCAGAAAGCCAGGTCATCAAGTGAGGGAGGGGGTTGCCATCCCACATTCAAAACTCTGACCCATAATTGCTGTCTGAAAGAACTGCAGAGATGGAAATGGAGAGGAGCCTGAGGTAAAGAAGATCCAGTGACTGGCACAAAGTGGGATCCAGCTCAAGGGGAGGTCCCAAGGCCTGATGCTATTACTGAGGCTATGAAGAGCTCACAAAAAGGGACCTAGCATGACTGTCTTCTGAAAGACCCAAAAAGCAGCTGAAAGAGTCAGATGCAGATATTTGCACCCAACCAATGGACAGTAGCTGCTGACCCTTGTGGCTGATTTAGGGAAAAGCTGGAAGAAGCTGGAGAGAGAGTGACCCTGGAGGAGGACCAGCAGTCTCAATAAATCTAGACCCCCAAGATCTCTCAAACACTGGACTACCAAACAGGCAGCATACACCAGCTGATATGAGGACCCTAACACATATACAGCAGAGGACTGCCGAGTCTGGGTTCAATCAGAGAAGATGTACCTAACTCTCAATAGACTGGAGGCCTCAGAGAATTAAGAGGTCTGGTGAGGTTAAGGTGGATGGTGGTGACATCCTCATGGAGTCAGGGGTGGGGAGGAGGTATGGGATGTGGAACAGTTGGAGGGTGGACTGTGAAGAGAATGAAATCTGGAGTGTGAAAGAAAGAAAGAAAGAAAGAAAGAAAGAAAGAAAGAAAGAAAGAAAGAAAGAAAGAAAGAAAGAAAGAAAGAAAGGAAGGAAGGAAGGAAGGAA
>NC_034594.1:112053270-112063721 GCF_900095145.1 Mus pahari | reverse complement strand
AGGAAGGAAGGAAGGAAGGAAGGGAGGAAGGGGGGAGGAAGAAAGGAACGAAGGAAGGAAGATTAAAGAAAAATAAGAATTATAGTGATGTCCCAGCATAACTGAGAATTCCAGTTAATCAATAGCAACTGTTGTTCAGTGATGTGGGCATTATCTGAATTGACACATGGTTATACAGGATACATCCAGTTACATATAGGACACACTGAATTTAAAATGAGAGGGTCTTTATATTGTGATACTTTGAGTATTGGATAAGACAAAAATATGATGGGAAAAGTGACTCAAGCCTTCATTTCACAGGGATGGGATGCAACATTAAATCAAAATACTGCATTTTCTTTGTTGTAAGTCTTTTAAGTCAATCGTTCATTCATTTAAAATGAGTCTGCCTTTTTCTTACAGAGGTTAGCATGTTGGATCTGCAAGGTTCAATTATAAAGTGTGAGTATCTACAGAATAAAGGTCCATTAATGACAATGGGAAGCAGGAATGGTTTTATTTTTAAGATTTACACTATCCTCTTCCATCTGTATTTTGTCCTAGTCAAATCAAAGTAATGTATATAACTCAGAGAGAACTTACCAGTATATATCTTTAAATTTGTAGAAATACCTAAATTATGGTTATATTATGAGTAGTTTAAATGAATAAAGCATTTGGATAGTGTGGTGGTTTGAACAAGAAATATACCCAACATAGGCTTGGGTATTTGAACAATGAAGCACTGGGTCCCAGCTGGTGGAGCTGTATTTGGTGGTTGGAGTGGGATGGCCTTTGAGATTAAAAGGCTCACACCACTCCAATTCTGTCTTGATGCTTCCTGCTTATCCATGAAGATATGAACTCTTGGCTTCCTGCTCCAGCCATTATCCCCTCCACTTGCTGCCATGCTTCCAACCAAGATGAACTGGTATCCCTCTGGAACCACCAGACACAACATACTCCCTCTTCCTGAAGTTCTCTCGGATCATGTTCTAACTGATAGTTATATTAATAATATCTACTAAACATTAAGCTTATTAGACTCCAATTTTTCCCATTGGGAAAGTTGTCTATCAGTAAAGGAAGACAATTTATTTGAAGCTTGGTTATTTTTTTTTAATGTGAATAAAACATTTATCAAGAGTGATGGTTTTACAATTCTAGGGTTTGTGAGGATTTTAAACTACAGTGAGATACTTTTGTAAGGGCCAATATTTAACACTTCCTTTTCTTTTATAATTGTCATATACTGTTTCACTGATGATACTAACTTTATAAGTAGTTGTATTATTCTTCTACTTTAAAAGACTTTAACCCTTGAAACTCCTGATCTTGTGTTTCTTAAAGGACTGGCAAATTATTGAAAAAGGGTGCCCATATTCATCAGCTCTTTCATGAAGAAGGAGTTGAACAGCAAATAATACTCATAGATCAAAGTCAGGGGCACTACAATGGAGTAATGAAGCACTTTAATTCATGGAGACCTGGTTAACAGAACAGAGAGCAAAACAGGCAACTCCAAACATCTCTAATGAAGGAAAGATCATGAACAAGTTAGTCCCAGCAGTGTTCATTGTCGTGAATATTAATAATCCTCATGACAAGAGACTTACACAGTCCTCACAGGCCTGCAGTTCATCGAGGAGCTGCCTGTATTCCATATCTTTTATTTGTTTTCTTCAAAAGAACATGTGCTCTCTCCCCATATCCTAGACCTCAGAGCACAGCCTGCTATAATGTGTGGATGTATGAGCAAAGACACACTACAGTTCTAACTTGAGCCATATACTGTCCCTAGGCCCACACATTTTAAATACCATGACTTCTTATTGACTCTCCTGTAATCAACTTTACTCAACCAAGCTCATGTGTGTCACCTCCCTGGTCAGCAATACTGCTGAAGAAGTATGCAAATTGCCCACTCCTTTTGTCACTGAAATGACCACACAATAAGTTTGCCAGCATTGGATGTACCACTTTCGCCAGCCTGTTCACATTACCTCTTTCTGCACTTGGCTCTGGAATAAGAAAGGCTTTGTTAACATGCTTCCCCATGCAGCAGAGGTGAAGCACCAATGACAGCTGAAAATACATTAAATACATTAATACATTAGCACACATTAAAGTGACCATTGCCCATTTAGCCTGGAATGCCCGCCCACTTCCATATATTTTTCCATCTGTTGGAAATAATTTGGTAGTCTGTGGAGGCTTTTGGAATTGAGGCTTAGGTGACAGATTGCAAGTTATTAGGGATGAGCATTTGAAGATTATATCCTGTTCCATACACTCTGCTTCCAGCTCTATCATGATGTGGCTAGCTGTCTCTGCTACACATTTCTGTCTCCATTGACTTAGTTGATCCATCTTGCTTTCCCTACCATGTTGTACTAAAGTCTTCCAAAGCCTGGAGACAAAATTACTTTTTCCTTTGCTTCTCTCAGGTGTTTTGATCCCAGTGACATGGAAGTGACCACTGAAGGGAACAACTGGAATTAGAGTCAACTCAATGTAGCTTAGCAAATAAAAACACTAAAGTATGTCTTTAGAAGATGGAGTCTTTTTTACAAAATGCATCTTTTAACAAAATATGTATTTATTTTTATGAGCACCTGTGAATGCTTGTACATATGTAAGTACACTACATGCGGGTCTCAAGCATGCAACGGTCATAAAGAGTGCTTTCCATTACCTGGATTACATAGTGTTTTAGAGCTGCCAAGTGGGTCCTGGAAAGTCAATCTGTGTCATTTACAAGAACAGCAAGTGACTTATTCATGGAGCAATCTCTCACACTGCCCAAATTAAACCTGATAGAATTTGTAGAGACAAATGATCCACCAGATATACAAATGCGAAGTTGGAACACAAAAAGTATGGAAACAAAAGCAGTATAATAATTCCAAAATAACACAAGCTTGCAGCAATAGCAGATCTCAAAGAAAAATTCATTGATGTATGCTTTATAAGGATTCTAATGTGATTATAAGATAACTCAGTGAGACTTAATGGTATTGCAGAAGGACATTTCAACAAAATCAGGAAAACAACTCACAGTATGAATGAAAAACTTAGCAAACAGAGAGTTATTATGAAAATATCACATGGATCTTTGAAGAACTCACTTAAATCAAATAAATAATATAGTAGGAATCTTTAAAAACAGACTGGAGCAACTAAAGCAAAATGCAAAGAAATTCATCAAGAAAAGTTTAGAAGTATCTCAGATTGCAAAGGGAAATGAAAACAACAGTGATTTATGGAATAACCTTAAATGAATAAATACTATAATTTTAGGAGTGACAAGGGTAAAGAAAAGACAATGAACATAGAACATTTATAATTGAAAATTTCTTAAATCTTGGAAGAAATACAAACATATGTCCAGGATAGCCACAGGCCCCCCAAATATACATGACCAGAAAAGATTCTCATGGTTCTATATTGAAATCCACTGCTAAAAATATAAGACAAAGAAAAAATTCTAAAAAAAGCGTGATTAAAATTCCAAGTCTTCTTTAAGAGGAAATCCATCCATCTAGCAGTAAATTTCTCAGCAAACTCCTGGAGGTCAGAAGACAATGGTATTACGCATTCCAATTTCTGGAAAAAAAAAAAGAATCCAATTGACAACCAAGAATACTATACCCTGGAAGGTTTTCCTTCAGAAGTAAATGGAACTTCAGAAAACACACAAGACATGAAGCAATTACTAGATCTACTCTACAAAAGGAGGAAGTGCTAGAGTGGCAGTTACAGAGAACCACAGTCCTGGACACATGAGGAAGTACAAATCTCCCTAGAGAACAGACACAGAGGAAACAGAAGAGGAGTTTCTCTCATCAACATATTATACCATTCAACTGCAAAGATGGACAATATAAGGAGAAAAGAAGTATATTCAAAGCAAATAGAGAAAATTGCAGGAGTAAGTCTTGTTTTATCAGTAATAATTCTGAAGGAAAAGGCATATACTACATGAGCTGATATTTTAAAATAAATTCAACTACTTAATCCCTTTAAGAAACTCACTTTCCCAATAGATACATGTAAAGATTCAGTTTGCAGCACACATGTGGTAAGCTGTCTTGTGGTGGTTTACAAAAGAATGTCCTCCACCGGCTCATATATGTGAATGCTTAGGCACCAAGGAGTAGAACTGTTTGAAAGGATTAGGGGGAGTGGCCTTGTTGGAGGAGGTGTGTCACTAGGGGTGGTCTTTGAGATTTCAAAAGCCCAAGATCTCTCTTTCTTTCTCTCTCTCTCTCTCTCTCTCTCTCTCTCTCTCTCTCTCTCTCTCTCTCTCTCTCTCTCTTCTGTCAGCAGATCAGGATGTAAAACCGTTCAAGTAAACTAAAACCCAAACCTCTATACTGTATTGTTTCACACTTTAGAATAGCTATTGCCAAAAGACAAATTAATAATAATAATAATAATAATAATAATAATAATAATAATAATAATAATATAGGCTCTGGTGCTTTGTTCATGGAAATGAAAGTTAGTATAACCATCATGCAGAACTATATGGCAATTCCTTAAAAGGTTAAAAATAGATCTACACAGTGGTTAGTTTTGTCAACTTGACACAATCTAGAATCCCACGGATTAGAGTCTCAGTGAAGACTTTCTAGATCAGTATGGCCTATAAGCATGTCTGTGGGCAGCAGAGGTGGGTTGTCATGATTTCATTGATTGGTATGGAAAGATCCAGACCACCCTGGGTAGACACCATTCCCAAGGCTTTGGTCCTAATCTATGTTACAAAAAGTGAGCTAAGTAGTAGGCATGCAAGCTTCATTTGCTTCTGCTCTTGCCTGTGAATGTGCTGTAACTAGCTGTTTTAAATTCTTGCACCTCCATTTCTCCACTGTGATATATGCAAGCTAGAACTATAACCTAAAATCAACCCCTTGCCTTTAAGCTGCTTTATGTCTAGATGTTTTATAACAGCAACAAAAGGTAAACTAGAACAACTTGTGATATAAACCAGTATTTATCCATCTTCTGAGAATATATCTAAAGAAAATATGGGCAAAGGCATTAATCATAATATGTTACATATTGAATCAACCAAAATATCCATGAACAGATGAATATTACAGAAACTGTACATTCACATTACAAAACATTTGTCAAGATTAATGAAAGCTGCTCTTCTGTTCTTTGCAAGAGAATGGTTGGTACAAGAGGAAATTATGTTAACTGAAATAAGCCACATTCAAATGTACAAGTATCACTTGTTCTTTCTCATATGTTGAAACCAAAACTACAATTAATCTGAATGTTGTGTTGACTGAGGCAGAGGTTGTAAAGAGTAGAGAAGAGAAATGGAGAGAGTTTGGATGACAAGTCCCAAAATACTGAGAAGATCTGCAATGTTCCATATTATAGACAATCAACTACAGCTCACAAGCTATAATTTATGAAGAACCCAGAAGAAAGGTGTGCAAATGCCCAAACATAAAGACATTAAAAGGAAACAGAAATGCTAAATACCATGACTTGTTTGTTTTACAGTCTACACGAGTTGAACTATTACATATCCATAAAGATAAATAACTAAACTTGCCCCAAATTTAATTAAGAAAATTGCATAAATGTCATATTATGTGTATAGATGTTTTCTCTCTGTGCATGTCTATACATTATATGATGTTTAATGCCTATGGAGGCCTCAATAGTATTTAAAATCTCTCACTATTGGAGTTACAGATTGTTTTAAGTCTATGAGGGTACGGGAAATACATACCAGGTCCTCTGAATTAACTGTCAGTACTCTTAACCACCCTGTCAGCTATTCAGCCACATTCATTATATTTATAGCTTTACCAATAATGTTGCAACTGTGGTAATATTATTACATTTGTATTCCAGAGTAGAATAATGCAAATAAGGAAAAATGCATGTTTATAAATTAGCATGCTTAACAATTAACATGAGTAAGTTCACTAATATCCACACAATGTGCATATCTTTTGTGCAACAGCACTGTATCTCAACGTAGTCTTGTGAGTCTTTGGCATTCATTCCATTGATTACGCAGGACTGGATCACACAGTTCATGTGGGGAGTGGGCTGAGGAAAGCAGTTTGGATAAACAAATGTAAGAATTGCCTTATTACAGTTTTCCTTTCTGCTTACCCACCATTGAGCCAAAGGTAAAACCTCCCTCGCTGAATGTAAACTGTCTTCCTCTAATCTCTTATCCCACTTAACAGTGTGCTTTTACAGGCTTAGAAGGATGTGAGCCCTGTAAAGATGTCGATTATCCGTGCTTTACTTTGTTTGGCGCTAAAGAATTTACATGATGACCATTTATTAAGAACTCTGAAGTGGGTCATTTAGAGTTCAAGTGCAAAGGAAAATCTTGTATTTGCATTTGAATTGCCCTTACACTCAAATAACCAATCAAGAAGTGTTTCAGTTTGAAGGGCAGGTGGGTGGGAAGAAAGATTAGTAAATGTAATTTATACTCTCACAAGATATATCAGACCATCCTTCACACAATGATTTTCAAACTGGGCCTTTGACATTCTTTTTTTTTTTTTTTTTTTTTTTTAAAGGAGGAATTGGGCAGTTGTAACTGCCTTTGCAGTTGGAAGAAGACAAAGAAATAGCCATTCCAATCATCTTTCTTACTCCATTACTTCAAAGTGAAAGGTCAGTTAATATGGTCATTCCCAATGGTGCATGGTCACTTGGCAGGAAGTTTTAATGGGTTTTGTCACTGTGTACCACACAGCATCTGTACAAGAGATTATAAAACCAAACCACGTGCTTATTATTTAATAAAAGGAAAAAGAGAAAATATAGCAGTAAATATTTCCCTGTCAACTAATATTTCAAATTGATATTAAGAATAATATTTAATCACAACATGGAAACATTAAAGATAAATAATTAATACTTCATTGTACTTGCTATCAGACTGAATGTTGAAATATTAAGTCCTTTCAAATTTAATGATTGATTTAAAAAGATTGAATTCAATGGAAAAGGAAAGAAAAACTCGTAAAATTGACCAATTCAATCTTATAAACCACATTTCCTTATGCACTGAAGTCATATTAGTTTGCATTAAATGGTTTATATGACACTAAAACCATGGTAGGAAAATAATAGTTGTCTTCATATTAGTTACATTGAAGAGAGAATATGGTTGATGCCAGCCATGGGATTCTTTAAGTGAATTGCACAGGGCTGGAAGAGGGAATGGCTTAGCCTAAAGTGCTTGTCTTGCAACCAAGAGGACATGAGTTCAATCCCCAGACTTCATTTAAAAAGCTGGACATGGCAGTATGCTTGTGATTGTAGCCCTGGAGAGACAGTGGACCCCTAAGGCTTTTAGTGAGCAGGGCCACCTAATCAGTGAGCCCCAGGCCAGTGGAAGACTTTGTCACACACAGAGAAACACACAAATTTGAAAACAACCAACAAATATCCAGAGGGATAACATGAACACTATCCTCTGTCCTCCACATGTGCCTACACACATGAACTAGTACATACATATACCTGCACACTTGTGATCTTGTACACACATGTACCTGCACTGTATGTGAACTTATACACATGTGTACCTGCACATGCATGTATACACATACATTATATGGGTAAAGTACATATGTGTAGGAGGAATATAGCATATCCATCAACTTAACCAGAATGATCCCAAATTATTCTGTTTATGCTGCTATGAAAGTTCATAATTGGACAGTTAATAATTTTTCAACTGATCATCATGTTACAACTTTAAATGGCCAAAATATTGTGAAGAAAATCAGCTCCAGTGTGTTTGTAAAAATATACACTTATCTATCATCTACCATAAATATATGGAAGCCAGGAAAGCTAATCAGATCCCCTGTGACTTGAATTATTGATGGCTGTATAGCCATATTGGTGCTAAGAATCAAACCTAGTTTCTCTTAAACCAGAGGTCTTAACTGCTGAGCCCCTCCAGCACCTCTGTTTGTTTTCTTATTCTCTTAAAACCTTAAGTACAAATTAGCTGAATAATGTAATTAGTTGGATCCTACCCTTCACATATTCAGTCTTTCAAGAAGCTCACTTCTTATAAAAGTATCAAATCTAAATGATTCAAATGTTTAACTCATAAGACCCAAGAGCAGAATAAGGCCACATTTCATATTGAGGGACATATTTGTTGTCTGGCTATTCTAGGATTAAGGCACATGCCAGTGAAAGCAGGTGCCAAGATTAGATAGTGGGTTACAAGTAAATTCTTCTACAAATGAGTTAATATCCCATCAAAGAACCAAACAACAGCAGAGGTTCTTGTGCATGAAGCATACCTAGTCATCTTATGAGGAACCACATGTACCTCTCTCAGTTGTTTCATCACCATCAGGAAAATAGGCATTGAAAGCTGTGTGGGTGAACTGCTGAGAGTTACCCTCAAATCGCTCGCGAGCAGTGCACATACACAGCATTCTGGCTGATTATATATTTCTGACCATCTGTCACAATGGCAAAGGGCCCAATTAAAAGATGCTAGAACCTAGCAAGTAGTTTTCAGACGGTTAGGGGTTTCCAGGAGTATTCTGAATAATGAACAGCATTTGTCATTTGAGAATGGCTGGCACATCAATAAAATGATTTAATATTATATTATACATTTTATGTCAAACTGAATAGTACAGGGGTCATGATCACTTTTTTTGTAGGAATTGAAGTAAATAATTGGAAATAAGTTGAAGCATTATCTAATAGGTTTTTCTGGAAGCATTATTTCCTTTAAATAGAAATTCAAGTATCTCATGTTCAGTGGTGGGCTTAAATTGTTGAGCTAAATTGGATTTATATTAACCAGTCTGGATTGTACATAGGGTAAGGAGTAGGTGCCGATCCAGTGATTTGAGAGCAGGATGCCTGGGTGCCACAGATGCTAATGACAAGGAATCAGGATTGCTTAGTTATCTTCCTTTTTGCCTTTTACTTCAGTGGCTTCTAGCAAATAACTTAATAGCTCCAAGCTTCATTTTCTTTATGCTTAAATGAAGCATTTGACTAAAATTGCTAATCTTTTATGATTCTATAACACATAGAACCCTCTACATTCCCCAATGCCCAGACCAACGATGTTCTTTGTATAGTTTTAAAATGACTCTCTTGCTTGCCCAGTCAGCAAATGTATTTCCACAGTACTTTGAATATAAACACATTACAGTACACATTAAATTACAGAGTAAATGTATGCATGCTTATGACCTGTCTCTGCTAAACATATCCTAAGCTTCTTAAGAGCAGACACTAACATTTAGTATATCTAGAAATAAATATGGTGGTCAGTATGTGCATCTACCTACCCTAAGATATTTATTATTACATAGAAATAGGCACAGCAGCTGAAATAGTAAAACTATAGTAACTTTAGAAAAATTAAGAAAACTCTACATCACATCATTTGATATTTTTCTTTGATATCTTGTTTTATTTTCAAAAGAATTTGTTCCCACTAACATCTCATGAAATTAGATGAAGTTCAATAAAGTTTTCAAAGCAGTTCAATTCACAGTTTTCATTTGTTCTAGAAGCTACCACCAAGCATCCTCTATTTGGAGTATTTTCATAGATACCTTTCATGTAGACTGCAAAACTTGACTGAGTTCTAGCTCAAGATAAAACTTAACTGCTTACCTGCCCCCAACTCTCTCTCTCTCTCTTTGAGCCAGTCAGACTCATGCCTGTGTTTGTGCATGAACTTGAACCAGCAAGGTTTTTTTTTTTTTAACTTATTCACTTTACATTCCACTCACTGCCCTTTCCCAGTCATCCAGTCATCCTCTCCCATAATCTTTCCCTCCATCGCCCTACCCCTTCTCCTCTGAGTGGGTGGGATTCCCCTGGGTATTCCCCTCCATTCTGGCACATCAAGTCTCTTCGGAGCTAGGCACCTCCTCTCCAACTGAGGCTAGACCAGTCAGACCAGCTAGAAGAACATAGCCCACAGGCAGACAACAGCTTTTGGGATAGCCCTAGCTCCAGCTTTTAGGGACCCACAGGAAGACCAAGCTGTACATCTGCTACGTATGTGCAGGGAGGCCTGGGTCCTGCCTGTATGTTTTTTTTTCTTTGTGGTTCAGGCTCTGAGAGACCCAAGGGCCCAAATTAGTTGACTTTGTTGATCTTCCTGAAGAGTTTCTATCCCCTTCAGCCTGCAGTCCTTACTTCTATTCTTTCATGAGAGTCCCCAAGCTGCATCCATCATTTTGCTGTGCTTGTCTGCATCTGTCTGAGTCAGCTCCTGGGTAGAACTTTTAGAGGGCAACCATGCTAGATTCCTGTCCACAAGCATGACAGAGTATCATTCATAGTGTCAGGTTTGATGCTCTTATACTTCATTCACATATTGTATCTCATCAATTGACCTTCCCATCCCTCGCAGAGGTGTAAAGATTTTTTAAATTTTATTTATTTTTCTTGAAGGAGAGAGAGAGAGA
>NC_034594.1:112013703-112053255 GCF_900095145.1 Mus pahari | reverse complement strand
AGAGAGAGAGAGAGAGAGAGAGAGAGAGAGAGAGAGAGAGAGAACATGCATATGTATGTGGAGGAGGTCAAAAGGTGGTGTTACATCCCTTGGACCTGGCAACATGCCATTTGGGGGTTCTCTATGTGGTTGCTAGGAGCTGTATTTCAGTTCTTATGATTGAGCAGCAAGTGCCATTAACTACTGAGTCATCTCCCTAGCCATTAGGCTTCAAAACAAATTTAATTTCAGTATAGGTATTTTAGGTAATAACTGATACTGTGTTATAGTGTTAGAAGGCATATAGGTAGGAAAGAGTACTCTGATGTCTCCAGTTCTTCATGGATCACGTATGAGAGTGAGCTTGATGAGTTTGTAGCATCCAGAACATTCTATAATCTGCAGGATACAGTCTAAGTCTTGAGATCAAATAAAGGTAGGGCTGAATGGATGTGGCAACAAAGGCTAAGTATTGCCAGATGATTTATTTAGAGAATAAAATTAACAAATGGATCTAGGTTTTAATTTGCAATTAAATCTTTCATGAGACAATTCACCTAAACATTTCTTTGCATTGTTGTGTTAGGAAGGTTGGTCAAACATGGTGAATTTTCAGTGGTAGCAGGATCTTTCTTATTAAATGGTAATGGTGCCAGCAGTTATGTTTTCTTTAAAGCTTTTCAGCTCACCTGTTCCCATACTAGCTATATTTCATTTTATTCTTACTTTACACTTTTACAATGGCAATAAAAATAACTCTGTACAGCCAAATTGTGGGTTTCATATCATATAGGATTTCCTTTAAGTGTCTCCAATTTTCTCAAAATGTATATAACTTAAGACCACATAGTTTGTGGGATTCTGCTTTTTAGAAAAGATTGGGAAATGTGCAACCAACCAATGGTTGCCATAACATCAGAAACAAAATGTGTGAAACCTTTGACTGTGCTGACTAAGCTAGACCTAAAAACTTTTGCTGACAAATTTTGAAGTTTCTGAAAAGGAATAGCAAAATTATAAGTTAGTTGGCATGGAGGCTAGAGAGAGGGCTCAGGAATTAAGAGCTCTGGCTGTTCTTCCAGAGGACAAGCTGGTTTTCCAGCACTCATGTATGTCACTGGCTCCCAACTGTCTATAACTTCAGTGCTAGGAGACCCAGTGCCCTCTTCTGCAGGTGATGGGCAGTTTCACTCACATGTGTTTAAACCCATACACAGACACACACAGATTCATATAAATCAAAGTAACATGGGAAGCATTAAGGATAATCAGATGTAATTTAATTTAAGCAATTTTGTCTTGAAATTTTTAGAAATGTGAAGGTTAAAATAATGGTGATGATGATGATAGTAATCATAATATGATAATAATAAGCCAGAAATATCAAGTACCTCTCTAGAGACTCTTCTGGAAGGAATGCAGCCTGGTCTTTCCATTCAGGTGGTAAATGGCACAACACTGCAGAACCATTACGTAAGACAAGAGTATATTTAATTGTCATATTATTTTCCAGATAAATTAGGATGTGGGTAAATAGAAACTCATGAATGTATTTGGTAGTAGCAACCAGCTAAAATATATAACCTTTATTGATAAAAAGTGGCCATAGACTGAATAATTTAGTCTAGAAACTTCTTTGATTCTTATACCATAAATCGTATTGGAAATATTAAGTGCTTCATATGGGTGATATTTAGAGTTGGCATATTTATACCCAGGACTGACCTTTATTTGAAAATTAATATTTTATTATGCAAATATAAGAATAATTGCAGTGGGTTCATTTCTTTTAATAAGATCATCCTCTATATACATGCCTTTGGAAATAGCTTAAAGTAAAAATCAATTGTGAAACTCAACAGTGTACCAATTTAAACATGTCCCAGGGAATCTTAGAGCTTGTAGAGTTATGGTTAAGATTTGACTCAAAATTGGTTTCTACAAAGGCCTTGCTTAGACTTACCAGTCATTTTAAAGTGTATTTTTAAAGATATTTAATCAACATTAGTATTGTTAATTTACTTTCCTCTCATCAGAATGCAATTTTGCAGGAGTTAGATATTTGACAGTAATTTATCTACTCAGAATCTTTACTGATGTAGTCATATTTTTGCCCAAAGCCAGGGGACACCAAATAGCTAATGTTGTTTGGGGAGGAGATTTGGTGAGCTCTAAAATTATAATATACAATTTGGGTCTGAAATGTATTCCTACTACAGAGTTCAGAGACAGTCAGTAATGGGAGATTCCACCTGCCAGAGAATGCAAATGCCAAAGAGAAATGAGGCCAGAGGGAGGGCAAGCATGAAAAGGCATTCCCAGATTGCATGCAGACACACAGGCAGAATCACCCGTCGTCTTTCTCCACTCTATATTTCAGAGAATGACCCTGGAGCCATGCTAGTACTTAAGGCAATTCCCTAGTGGTACATGATCATTCTGAGCTCTGTGTGTGGTGATTTGGAACCACTAAATTCATTAGTAATTTTTTTATTCATTTACCTGGTCATGCTCGTTTTGAGAACATCTGATCTAAGTTTGTTGTCTGAATGTTTCTCATGTTCTCCCTTATATTCCTGTGTTCTGCCTGCTAGTCTTTCTGTAACTTTATCTTTTAAAGATAGGTAGTAGTGTTGTTTTGATCACAGGATATTCTTTTCCTTTTCTTTCTCTCTCTAAAATACAATATTCTAAAAATGTTCCACAAGGCAATGAAGTGCTTCTCCCAAACGAATGAAGGTTTGACACAAAGGAATAAGGGGGTAAGGTTTAGGGGTATGACCTCTATTTTGTGTATTTTGTTATTAATGTATTATTGGGTGTATGAAGGGGGTGTTTACATAAGTAATGTTTTGTTGGCTGATGTTCTCCTATCTAACAGCTTTGGCAAACTCATCCTGGAGTGGAAGAGGGATTCAACTCACTGGAAATAACTATCGTCCCACTTTCCTCGTAACATTGGAAAGAACAAAGTATTCAAAATTTAACTGCACTCATTTCATACAAAGAGAAAAAGTTTAAGAGGACAATGACATCTGGAAAGAACAAAGCCAGCTTTAAGAAATCAATGTATGGGAGTGGTATTACACAGAAGCGTATTCTGTTTTTTCCCTCCATGTGACACATGTTTATGTGTCTTATAAAGTTTATCCTCAAAGGAATTCAAATTCACTTTTTCTGTTTTGGATTTTACATCAACTTAGGCTACATTTTCTCCTTGTTCGCTAGGATTTTCCAGACAGTGAGGGGAAAAAAAATGCTTAAATTTTCTCATCTGGAATGCTGGTGCTGAGTTCATTTTTCCACAGTTTCCCTGACATCTGTAACCAGACCACACCAAACCAGACTTTGCTCCAGCACACATGCAGGAGACAAGGTGAACAGTGACAGTATGGGCTGGCCTGTGTTCTTTATGACTTCCTCTGCCTTGGTTTTCAGTTAGACCCATTCCCACTCCCCCTGGTTGGCAAATAGATCAATTGGAAGTGTCTGCTGTCTTCTGTCCAAGCAGACACAAGGCATCCTTTCCTGGGGTTCCCCGTAAGGCACTGCATGTTAGAAAAGGCCCAGAGTACATTTCTTTAAAATTTCAGATTTCTTGAGAAATAAATAAAGGATGATGGGGAGGAAGTGTTAACCTGGCACATCTTGTTTAAAATATTTAGCAGAAGAAATCTCCTAAGGAGCTGTCCATTGAACTCTCCATTTCGATTTGAGAAGTGAATGTTTTCTCTGGCTCCAAATTTGTGTGATTCTTAAATGTTCTCACAGGTTGAAAGGAAAAACAAAAGAAAAAAGAAATAAGGGTTTGAATGTATATTGACTAGCCATGACTGAAATGCCTCTGTAAATTACAAAGAAAATATGGACGGTTTTTTGTTTTGTTTAGTTTTGCTTTGCTTTTTTTGTTTTCTGGCTTGAATTTAAAACCCTGCCTTGTTCCCTTCAGAGATTATAATGCCTGGGTAGGTTTTATCACTATTCTTTTAAGAACATCAGAAAAGGAACCTTAGATTTATGCCACAGTTTTTTTTTTCCTCTTGTCTGCATTTGTCTGATTTTGGAGTGCTATTCACAATAGCGAGAAAGCAGTTATGTCTTTGAAAAGCACAAAATAAATCCCATTCACCCGAGTGAGTAATTGCTCAAGGTCATCCATTCGTTGTCTTTATCTTGATTGGTTGAATTAGTAGCTAATAATGGTGTTGAAATGTGAATGAATTATTAGCAATGGGGCATATTTTGGGGAGTGTCAGGAAATATTCCAGGGCAATTAAGGTTACCCAATAGCAAGGCTGTGTTCCCAGCAGCTGTCTCCTAATCACTATGTTTAAAGACCACGAAGCTTACACTAAGATTATAGCTTTTATATTGTCTGCCTTTAGAAGTCATATTTGGGATTTATTCAGTGCATTCACTTACCCTTTCCCTTTTCATCTGAGTCTGCCACTTGCACACTGATTTAAACATAGTTTTTTATGAATTAAAATAAGCATCAGCAGAGAGTAGTATACAATCTAGAAACTTTACAAGCATGGAAGGATTTCAAATGACTAGTGATAAATAGTTTTGTATGCTTTTTATGCATTTGTTTCTCATTGTTTAATTTATGCAGTTCAAATGCTATTAGATCACAAATAGTCCACAATCTGCTACTCATGAGGTACTATTTCAATTGTTCATACTTAGCAACGTGATGGAAAGAATGCATACTGCTAGTTCCTATTCGTCTGCACTCACCACACATTTGATTTCTCCTTTCAACGCTGGCCTGCGTCAGAATTGGCTTTGCTTCCTTGAGTTTTAGAATTTTTAAAACGAATGCAAGAAAACTTCTCCACTAACCCCATCATAAGTATTTTTGATTTGCAGACAGAAGCCTAGGGAATAGCAGCACTGGGGGAATTGGCTGTGTCTGTCCTGAGCACATGGGACTTGGTTAGTGCAGGACAACTCTGTTGGGAAATACTCCTGGTTTCCACTTGCTGATGGAGGGGACAGGAGCAGACCAGGGGAGCTGTCCCAATTACTCACAGGTGAATTCAAGATTGTCATTTAATCCAAGAATGAGTTGTGAGGGACAATGAAAATGAGTAGCCCGGAGGAGACCATTCTTTCGAATAAGTCATATGTTGAGCTAAGTGAAATAGAATGAGAATAATGAACAGATCCATAGCTTATAATTATTAAGATTTCCCACCTTGTGTACTTTACAGGAACCAACAGATTATCTTGCTAATAAAAGAACGACTATCTATATGCTTGGATTTGGGGTGGTGGTATGGGGTTGTAGGTATGTGTTCATGTGTGTGTGGGTGTGCCTCCACACGTGGATGCTCAATGTTGGGTTTCTTTCTCAATTACATTCTACTTTATTTTGGGGGTAGAACCTCTCACTAAAACTGGAGTTCACTCATTTAAGACTGGCTACCCAGGGAGCCCTAACGGTCCTCCTGTCTCCATCTCCACCCCATCCCTCACTGATGAGATCATAGGCATACATTGTCATAATCAGTTCTTTAGATGGTTGCCAGGGATAAGAATTCTGGTTTAGGGGCTTGCTCAGTAAGCACTCTGTTGGCTGAAGCTATGTCTGCAATCCCAAGTTTAAACTATTCAGTCTATATTTAATGTTTCCTTCCAACATGCCACATCCTTGGACCACTTCAGGGATCAATGTGATTGGACAATTGAAGAAATGAAGACAAGATATATAGAAGAGCTGGGATGGGGTATAATGGGCTCTCTGATGGAGAAAGTACAAGACTGGCAAACTAAACCTATATATTATATACAGCTGAACAAGGAGGATTGACTGTTATATACAACTAATCGAGGAGGCAAGGCTATGTGTAGCTCAAGGAGAAAGATTCAGCTAATCTTGGTAGGAGCAGTTTCTGTAGGGTAGAAGTCTTCAGGCCATTAACATCCTGGAGGAGAAAGCAGCCTGGGTGGACATTTTCTGCACACACTAGCAGTATTCACACTCAGACCAGAGGGAAGGCTTTGCCATTTCCCTGAGTCTAGCCTGTGGAAGGTATTGCCACACCCATGGGGATGAGTTACTGTGGTTCTTGACCAAGCCATGGCTTTGTCAAACAATATCCTCTCGCCTCTCTTCTCCTCCCCTCCCCTCCAGTCTCCTCTCTTCTCCTCCCCTCTCCTCCCCTCCCCTCTCCTCCCCCTTCTCTCCTCTCCTCTCCTCTCCTCTCCTCTCCTCTCCTCTCTCTCTCTCTCTCTCTCTCTCTCACACACACACACACACACACATCAACTTCCATTACTTCTTAGAAGATTTTTCTATTATGTGTTCTTCAAAATTAACTATTAAATTCTAATAAAACAGCGGGTATTAGAGGCAAAAAAGAAATATATAACTTAAATATAAGTTATATATAACTATTGGCAAGAGAATAAAACAGAGAAGGATATTTGGTTTATGTTTATTTGTTTTTGATGATAGTTTCTTTTATTGTTAATTAGTAGGACCTCATGGATAACTTTAAAATGCTTATGGTTGAGTGAAGCAGAGATGAAGGAAGACTATAATAAATCTTTTTTTCTATTTTATTGTGATAAAAGTACTTTTTAAAAGAAGTTTTAACCTTGAATAATACCCATCACCAACAGCACTGATTTTCTGTTATGGATTATTAAAATGAGAACTTCTAGACCACAATGTCAAATGTTTAATGTATCTGCTCTACTCCTATCAATAAAATCATAGCAATGCTTATTTAAATTACATTGCACTTTGTTCTCCCTCCTTTTGGAAATTTGCAGTGTATAGTTCACACCTGAAGTGGGTTATTTATTAAGATACACATCCTTGCATAATTAAAATTTGTTTGTATTGGACATACATTTATAACCCTTTTTCTTGAAATGCTACATCATGAGCATTAAAGCATCTATAAAAATTCTTGATCAATATCTTCAGGGAATTTTTCATTATTTTGTCATTTTGCCTGCTTCATAGAGATACTCATTTCTTGGCCTTTATGCTTTGAATTTTCTAGACCAACCACCAATGGCCTGATGAACTCCTTTCACTGTTAGTCCAGAAATTCTTTTCAGTTCTTTTTTTATTTTATTTTATTGCTTTTTTTTTCTTTTCTATTATTGGATATTTTCTTTACTTACATTTCAAATGTTATCCCTTTCCCCTCTGGAAACCCCCTATCCCATCCCTCTTCCCCTTGCTTCTATGAAGGAGATCCCCACCCAACCCCTCCTAACTCCCCGCCCTGGCATTCCCCTACACTGAGGCATCAAGCCTTGACAGGACCAAGGGCCTCTCCTCCCACTGATGCCCAATAAGGCCATCTTGTGCTACATATCTGCTACATGGGTCCCTCCTTGTGTATTCTTTGGTTGGTGGTCTAGTCCCTGGGAGCTCTGGGGGGTCTGGTTGGTTGATATTCTTGTTCTTCTTATGGAGTTGCAAAACCCTTCAGCTCCTTCAGTACTTTAACTACAACATTGGGGATCCCATGCTCAGTTCAATGGTTGGCTTAGAGCATCTGCCTCTGTGTTTGTCAGGCTCTGGCAGAGCCTCTCAGGAGACAGCTATAACAGGCTCCCGAGAGCATGCACTTCTTGGCATCCACAATAGTGTCTGGGTTTGGTGATTGTATATGGGATGGATCCCCAGATGGGACAGCTCTGGATGGCCTTTTCTTAAGTCTCTGCTGCTCCACCCATTGTCTAATGAATGTGGTGTTCCCCCTTCTAAGAAGGACTGAAACATCCACACTTCGGTCTTTCTTCTTCTTGAGCTTCAAATGGTCTGTGAATTGTATCTTGGGTATTCCAAGCTTTTGGGCTAATATCCACTTATCAGTGAGTGCATATCATGTGTGTTCTTTTGTGATTGGGTTATCTCACTCAGGATGATATTTTCTAGTTCCATCCATTTACCTAAGAATTTCATAAGTTACTGTTTTTAAAAGCTGAGCAGTACTCCATTGTGTAAATGTACCACATTTTCTGTATCCATTCCTCTGTTGAAGGACATCTTTGTTCTTTCCACGATCTGGCTATTATAAATAAAACTGCTATGAACATAGTACAGCATGTGTACTTGTTATATGTTGGAGCATCTTTTGGGTATATGCCATTGATGTTGAAGCCATTTTCTCTCAACACCAGTTTTCTTTATTTACTTAATTTAAGGAAAGATTTTATTTTTGTCAGTGAGTTTTATGCACAAGTCCATGCTGGTACTTTAGGAGGTCAGAAGAAAGCCTGGGGTCCCCTGAAGTGCAATTATAGGTACTTATGAACAGCCCAGAGTGTGTGTTGGAAACAAACCTTGTATTCTCTGGTAGACCAGTGAGTGTTCATAACTGCTGAGCCATCTCTCCAGACTCTACTCCATTATTTTCACAAAAGTAGCTTCTCTTGGAAAAGTACATTACAAAATTAGATTTTGTGTTATTGTTGGCTGAGACAAGAACTCACTGTATTCTACAGAGTGGCCTTGAGTGGGTAGCAATTGCCCTGACTCTCAGTCTGTCACATATTGGGATTTTAGGATTTACTGTCACATCCAGTGTACAAAGACAAGACATTGACCTCAAGTTTTCCTCTCTGGTCTTACAAATGGAGAACTTTGAATGAATTCAATTTCAGAATTGTAAATGTTCCATTCTAACTTCCATACCTAAGCCCATTGATGTGTCTAGAGATTTTTTTTTTTCGAGCAAATGTTCACAAGCAGTGTTTACGCATTTCATAATATCAGATGTTGGGTGTTTTTGTTTGCTTTCTACTGCCTATGATAAAATACCATGGACAAAGCAAGTGTGTGGGTGGGGGTGGGGGGACAGTGAGGGGTGTTTTTCACTTTACAACTTATAAGTCCATCAGTAAGGCAAGCCAGGGCATGAACTCAAGTCAGAAACCTAGAAGCAGCAACTGAAGCAGAGGCCAGGGGTAGGGGTGGTACTTCTTATTGGCTTGCTTTCTTTGGTTTGCTCAGCCATGCTTTCTTGGACAACCCTGGAGTATGTGCCCAAGGGTGTCATTGCCCTCAGTGGGCTAGCCCACTTACATCAATCATTAAACATGAAAATGTCCTATATATTTGCTTACCAATAATCTGATGAAGACATTTTCTTCACATAGGGTTCCTCTTCCAGGATAACTGTAGCTTGTTTCAAGTTGCCAAAACCCAATCCAGAAAGATGTGTTTTTATTTTCTTTTTGTTCCATTATTTTGTTGGCTTTCCAATGTTCATTTTTTATTTATTATTCAAAACAGATATTATTGAATGCTGTAAACCTGCTGTGTTGTCTGAGCCCTAGAGGCATAATTTGTAACACTGATTGGATGAATAAAATCAGGTTGTAAGCATTTATACAGCTGTACAGCCCAGATTCTGCTAAAGCCAGTTGTCTCAGGACATCGTGTCATTATGTTTCCTATCTGAATTGTTTAAAAAAAAAAAACAAATCACTACAATGCAATCATATTACTCTTGAGATTAGAAACCACCAACTTACTTTTCTTAAGTGTCAAACAAAAATGAACACACCTGTAGACAATAAAGAATGACCTGCAATTACTTCCAAACACTAAGCAATTATACAGAGTGTGGGAAACTTAGACCTAAGTAAACATTGGGAAAAACCAAGATGCAATGCTGCTCTCCTGCAAAGCCATAATCTAAAACTAATTCACTGGTGTATTAATAGTCCTGGAATCTTGTGACCAATTATTTCAGAAGGAAAGTGGATGTACAATAGAAATGGCAGAATTTCAGGCTGTCCACTATAAGATGTGACAAAGCTTGTTGGTCTAACCTTTATTGGTTTCTATGCACAACTATTTATTTAGTATGCTTGGGAGGAGGAGGTAACTTTCTGACATCTAGATTTCAGCAAGCATTTCATAAAATTCTGAAATTGTACTGATTGTTGATTATATAATTTGGAGAACAGCTAGCATTTTAAAATTAGTCTGTTACTGATGTTTGCTGCAGCACATTCGATTGCAGAGATCAAAAGTGAAAACACTTCAATACTATTTTAGGATGGCTGAGCTGTGGTACTAAGCAATAGTCCAAGGACTGAGAACCACACAGGGAAATGAAAATAGTTCTTAGAGTAGCTGAAGACATTAAGTGGTTTTAGAAATGAACATTTTCTTTCTCTCCAAAAACATATCCCTTCCCTCTGAAATAACTGCCCAGATCCCTTCTATATTAATAAAATAATCCGCTACTCTCAACTTTAGAGCTTTTAACATTGCACACTTAAGAAATCTATGGCTGTATTTTCCATTGCAATCAAGTTGGAGATTATAAGCATCAGTGTGTCTTTATTTCTTGGAAGTAATTGTATCACAATATTTTTAAATGGAACTAGGATATTAAGAATGAATGTGATATTTTTCCTGAAATTTTGTCCTATAAATAATTAGTAGGTTTTACTAGGACACTTAATAACACCAACAAAGGTATATCTCTAGAGCAAACACACACACACACACACACACACACGCACACGCACACACACTGGCAGTAGATGACCACATCCTGCCCCCACAAACAATGCACACTATGTCCAGGTTCACACAAGCCACACCCATACATTTCTACACTAATAATTAGAAAATTTCAGGTAATTAATCTGAAATTTGCAAATATCATCATCCATTTTGACAATGTCATTGTGTACTATTATGCATAAAATCACAGATTTGATGTGAGGAGGTAGGCTAAAAATTCAGTTCTGTGATATGAATTGCTCCTCACATAGCTCATCTTGACTACATTGCACCCCACCGTACACTTCCTGCCACAAAGATGGTGACCTTGGTGGGAAGAGTTGTCATTTTTCTCCATTCTTACTAATAGGTTTGATACATTATATTTCACATATTATCAGAAAAATCTTCCAAAATAATGACTAGGGCAATGTGTGTGTTTGCTTCTTCCTTCCTTCCTTCCTTCCTTGCTTCCTTCCTTCCTTCCTTCCTTCCTCCCTTCCTTCCTTCCTTTCTTCCTTTCTTCCTTCCTTTCTGTCTGTCCATCCATGTGGCACATCGACATTTGACTCTTAATTTTTGGGTCTTTGCTTGTTGTCTGGAGATTTTCTAAGTTTAGAAAAATAATATCTCGTCTGATCTGTTGTCATAATAGAAAAGATCGTTTGATATCCAGTTTTGGCTAGCTCCTGGTTCTCTCTGTCAAATTTAGAACCACTTGAACATTGTGGTTTCTAAATTTAGTCAAACCCTTAGAGCTTCAAGTTCCGCTTGGAGCTGGCTGAACACAGAGCAATGGTTTGAAGAAAACTCCCTTAGCAGAGTCAGAGTCTTTGCGGAGCAAAGCTCATCTCCTAGTTAAGAGAAATATATTTTAAAAATAAATATTTAAAATACGCTTATATTTTAAAACATTGGGGGTTCTCAGGGGAAAAAATAGTAAAATAGCTTATAGAGAATCTTGTGGAGTGGGTCAGGGGGATAAGCGTTGACATTAGGAATGTCCCACTCAATCACACAAATCTGACCCTTGAAGTTTAGAAAGGATTTTAAAAAATGGTCATATTTTAAAAAATGGGCAGAACTGGACCTTTGCGTTTGAAAAATGATGTTCTTTAAAACAGAAGAAATGTTTATTTTAGGTGATTTGTAATATATTTAAACATTTAGCCCAGAAAATGAATTCAAGATTTATCCACTATGTTGTCAATCATTTACTATGTTACTTGTAGTTACTAGAAGGAGCTTGTCCAACACATTTTTAAGGACTAATTAGTTTCCACACAGGAAAAGGAATTGGGGGATTCCTGTAAAATCATATTGGTAACTCTTTTCTCACAGACTGGCTATAGAGCTCCTGTGAAAGGATTATTTTTATATATAAGGACCTGATATAACCTATACACCTGATTAGGAACCGCCCTTGAAAATAAGTGCTGTCATCACCTACAGTTTGAAGATGACACTGAAGTTCCAAGTGGTGATCTATCTCTCCGAGTTTCACATAAATGAAAAAGCTCAGGACCACATCTGCCTGTCATCAGAATTTGCCCTAGTTACCCCTGTCTGGTGCGTCTCAGAGGCTGAATTAAATTTAAAATCCACACTATAGATCCCCTTCCTTGAGTCTACACCCATCACTCAAGTTTGTTGTGTTTATGTAGCCAAGACTCTTTATCCAACTTACACATGTGTTCCTCAGGCGCTTCCACTGAAAACTTAGATAAATCCCCCACACCTAACGTCCCAGTGTTGATGGAACATGGGCTTTTAGTCATTCTCAGAGAAGGTTTCCAATGGATTCTGTTCATCAATGACAATTCAGACTGTTTACATTCTCAGAACTCTGTCCTTGGGAACCTTGAGAACACACACATGGATGCGAATGCGCACACGCGTGTGTGCACGCATGCACACACACACACACACACACAAACACACACTCATGAACAAACATGCTCACATACATGCACGGGCATGCATGCACAGATAAACATGTGCACACAAACACAGACAATTTCCCACCTGAACATCCTTTCTAAACTTCAAGGGTCAGATTTGTGTGATTGAGTGGGACATTCCTAATGTCAACGCTTATCCCCCTGACCCACTCCACAAGATTCTCTATAAGCTTGTTATTGTTACTGGTTGTACACATAGCTAGTTTTTTGATATGTGAGGGTTTAAAGTAAATGTACAAATAGGTGAAGACTGGTTGTCACAGCTGTTTCCCATTACGTTTTGCTTTAGAAACACAAACAAGTGTAAGGGAAAATTTATACTCATACTTCTGAAAAAAATTAAACATTTCCTTTGCATGAGAGTAATAAATGCTGGGGAAAAGGGCAAAGAGACAGTCTTCTTTCTGTGCCTTCTGCTCCCTGCAATCAAAGTGAGTTGTCTTCTGAGAAGTGGGAGAAGCTGATGCAATGTCAGGGAATTCCTTTTGAAAGTGCTCTAGGCAAGATTCTGCTGAAGGGACCCTGATATTGCGGCCTCTTGTGAGGCTATGCCAGTGCCTGGCAAACACTGAAGTGGACGCTCACAGCCAGCTATTGGATGGAACACAGGGTCCCCAATGGAGGAGCTAGAGAAAGTACCCAAGGAGCTGAAGGGGTCTGAAACCCTATAGGTGGAACAATAATATGAACTAACCAGTACCCCCTGAGCTTGTGTCTCTAGCTGCATATGTAGCAGAAGATGGCCTAATCGGCCATCACTGGGAATAGAGGCCCCTTGGTCTTGCAAACTTTATATGACCCAGCACAAAGGAAGGCCTGGGCCAAGTAATGGGAGTGGGTGGGTAGGGGAGCAGGGGCGGGGGGGGGGTTATAGGGAACTTCCGGGATAGCATTTGAAATGTAAATAAAGAAAATAATAATAATAATAATAATAATAATAATAATAATAATAAAAGAAAGACACACTTAAGGACATTCAAAAAAAAAAAAAAGAAAGTGCTCTAGGAAGCATCTTCAGCATTTAGGGCCCTCTCCACTGGCAGTAACTAAAACAGAACCTTTTGATACTTTTCCTGTGTCACTATAGGCCTTATTTCCATTGCTTCTCTATGAGTTTTTACTATTATGTTCCTTTCGTGAAAGTTTTGTAAGCCTTACTTTTAAAAAAATTGGCTCAACATTAACCAACTCTACATTGAAAAGATGTAGTTATTTATTACCAGTGTTGTCTGTGTTCTGTGTGTATCTACAGATTTATGTGTGCGTGTATGTGTGTATGTGTGTGTGTGTGTGTCCATGTGTGTGCAGCTGTGCCACGTGAAAACCAGAGGATACCTTAGATGTGGTTCCGCAAGAGTCTTGAGTTTTTGAGACAGAGTTTCCCATTGACTCCATGATTTAACTGGGCTGCCTGTTTAATAAGCCACAAGGATGTTCCTGTCTCTTCCTGGCCAGTGCTGGAATTACAAGGGTATGACATCGTGCCCACCCTGGGAACCACATCTAAGGTTAGTTATTTATTGACTGAAGTATCCCCAGGCTCCCTTTTAGTATTTTCATAGTTACTACATCTTTAATACTTACCGGACATCTTGTACTTTAGATACAGTAGCACAGACCCAGTAAGTGTCTTGTTGAAAGGGATTAATATGACCTGTATGCCCTTGTGTGGTGGATGCCAGCCATAGGCTTTTTTTTTTTGAGCCCTTGGTCCACACTTGGTGGAACAGTTTGAGAGATTTGAGTGGTTTGGTCCTGGTGGAGGAAGTTTATCACTGGGGTTAGGATTTAAGAGACTCAAAACATGAGCCACTTACATTTCTTTCTCTGCTTCATGTGCAGTGTAGGATGTGTACTTTCTACCTTTTTTTTTTATTTTAACACCACTTTTTTTTTTTTAACACCACCCCTGTAGTTTGCTACCAGGCTTCTCCACATGATGGACTCACTCCTCTGAAACTGTAAGCCCAAATAAATGCTTTCTTTGTATATTGCCTTTGTCATGGTGTTTGTTGAATGAATGTACCTTGGAGTATCATTCTTAGGGCATCAAACAGAAATTTGTAGATTTATTTCCAGTTTATGTTGGATTTTACATGGTATTTGGGAAAAGAGAAAAGTGTACAAAGTTGCAGAATAACAGTTTAAGTGCTGGAGAGAGAAATATCAATATGATACTGCACCCAAGCTCATGTCACTTTAAATAAAAACATTCGATTCTATCTTTAAGTCATTCTCTATCATAAATTATAATAACTAATGTTAGACACTTCTCACATCCCTCTATAGTAGCATGAGACAGATCAGTGAACACATATTGCCTACGCAGGTCCCTGCAGAAGAATATTAAAAACAAACAAACAAACAAAAAAAAAAAACAGAGGTTGAATAAAATGAAGGGTGCCAGGGCTATGATGAAAATATTAACATGTGTGCCTGACACTATGATCCTAGATCCTACATGTAATTTAATCTCATATTATAAATACACACACATATACACACATGTATATAAGGTTGTTTATGATATATGTGTGTATATATGTATGTGTAGGTGTATGTATGTACAGGTAAGTACATACACACTTGCTGTCTTTCCTCACAGAAAAGACATGCCTTTTATGGCTTGTGTGCCATAAAAATTCCTGTATGGTACCAGGAGGAACCAAGAAATCTGCCAGTCACCTATTTAACCAGCTGAAACCATTCTTTCTCTTTCCCTTTTCTTTTGGAATTTTAATATCCTTTTTTAAACATGGAACTCTTTGGTCTTGAAAAGCTATATATTATTAGCTATTACCTAAGTGTTCCTAAAACATTAGGTTTCTGTGGGAATCCACTTTAGTGTGAGAAAGCCAGGCTTTAGAATGCATGTGCTAAAAGGAGACACTCAAACGTCACTGCCTAAAAAACTAATCAGTGCATTTTACTTCAGGTAAATACACCTATTCAATTACACAGCTTTGAATTTTTTAAAAAAGGAGAGATATATAAAAAAAGAAATATTTAAATTTTATTATAGCTCCTTACTCTTTCTCTTTGGGTGGGGGTGGGGGCATATATCTTATCTAATACCTCAGAATTCATTTCTGAACATAGCATGGACTATATTCCAGCCATCGCTTATCAGAGGGGTTACATGATAGGGTGAGGTGCAGCTCGGCCAGACGGCTGGTCTAGCATGCATATGCTCCTCTGTCTTATCCCCTGCACTTCTAAAAAGGGAAAATATAATAGTCAAAAGAAAAGAAAAGCTACTCCTAGTTATTAAATCTGGAAAGGAAATTGGCAAGACAACACAAAGCTACCCAGAGTTTACCTGGCTGAGGGCTAGTATGAGGGAGTCAGGGGCTGGGGGAGGCTTGAGTTTCTTTTACTACATTTAAATTTTATAGAGCAATGTCTATTTTCCTTGTGACTGAAGAGCCTAGTATGTGGAACATACTCAAGAAACACTTAATAATTTAATATTTTACTTTTCTTCCATATAGTTTTTTCCCAAAGACTAAATATTATTTTTCTTGTCAGAAAATGTTTAACAAAATAGAAAAATATACCATATGGCATATTGTAGGGCCTCCATAAATATTTGTTGAGCGACTGAACTCAAGCAAAGAACATAAAGGCAGTCATGCAAACTGTGAAGCCTGAGTCACTGTTGGTTGGCAGTGTGAAAGCCACACATTTTTCATTAGGATAAAATCGAAACCCTAATTCGGCATGCAGCGGGAGTCTGTCCTTCCTTGGGTTTGCGTATAGTGCTGCTCCTAGCAAGGCTGGTAACTGTACAGTGGCAGCCCACCCATCTACCTCTGCTCTGCTTTACATAGACCCTCAGCTTTGTAAAAAATGTCTCCTCTTTCCCCACAAGCTTCAGGAAGTTTCAACCATCTTCAGTCTCTGAAGCTAAGGCTGCCTATGCCCCTTTCTATCACCTCTATCCAAATCCAGAGCCAAATTGAGCATCCTTTTGTATGTGTGGTATGATTCCTCAAAGCAGCTGCCACTCAAATCACAATTGTGCATGATTCCTGTCTTCTACAAACACAAACACAAACACAAACACAAACACAAACACAAACACAAACACAAACACAGCTTCCCAGCCATTGATTAGTGGATGGAGCCACTGGCCCTTAACTAACTTCACCTCACATCCAGTGCTGAGGTATTCAATGAAATATGGATAATGTATAGACCTATCAGATGACTGACAAGGTGGGGTGGATGGCAATTCATATGTCACCTACAAACCAGCAAGAAGATAAGCCCCAACTTCTCCATTGAAGACTGCTTTGGATCCCTTATCTAAGTTTCTGATTTATAGTAACAAAGGGGGTGTGTACTGTAGGCTCTTTGAAATATAACAGAGACAGTAGCAGAGACACTCTGTACTTAGCCTTGCCATCTCTTGCTGTGGGTAACCATCTATAGCCTTCCCGAGGTAGTCCTTGCCACTGCCTGGGTTATTTTCCAAAGTTGCACATTGCTGACTAAAATCAGACTTCCGATCCTACTCTGTCTTTCTATCATATACTTTGGTATCTGGCTCTGCCACTTAAAGTTACCCAGAACCTCTCATTTCCAAAAGTAATGGTTTTCTACCACTTCGTTTTACTTCCTTCTGAATTTGCTGTGATAGATTAGAGATAATTAACTGACATCTGGAAGCCAAATCAATGCTACAATTGGACTGATGAACTTCAGCTGAACTGCTGTGTGCTTTTTCTGTTAAGGACCCTACTTTCAGGCAGATTTGGTCCCGAAGTACCTTGGACTCACTGGTGTACCTGTGTCTTAGGTCAGGGCAGTGCACCCTTTACCTTCTTGTTCATAGTGTTCTCATGCTAAGCAGCCTAGGTGCCGCAATCGTGCCACAGTTAGCTGCCACATCAAGCCATGTTGCCTTACTTTAGAAGCTGACACCATGGGGTATTAGTAACATCTTCTTGGGCCATGTAGCCTCAGAAATAAGCAGCACAGGCAGACTCCAGGCAGGTTCTCAGAAAGAGTGAGTGGTGCCAGGAAAGAAAGGGCTGGCGGCAGCTTAAACTGAAACCCAAACTTCAGGTTTCTCCTTAAGTTGTTATGTAAATTTTTGAGATTACTCAACCACAGCTGAGGACATGACAGAGGCAAGGAGGGTTTTAAGTCAAACCCATGTATCTCTTCTTTAGCTAGTGTTTTATATCACTTTATACACCAATTATGAGTAAAGGTACTTTAAAATAATAAGATAAATCTAAAGAATAATATATATATGTATATGTTTTCAAATAATTTATCAATGTATTTTCCAGTAAGCTGTCTCCTTAACTTTATCTTCATTGTATCCCAAATAAATTTTCATTGTTCATCTTTTTCCTTTTTTATTCATTCTTCCCATGTACAATATATCTGGACTACATGTTCCCCTCTGTCCACTCATCCTAATCCCCCAACATGTCTCCTTTCCCCAGTTTCCACTGCTCCTCTATTTCCCATCAGAAAGAAGAAGGCTTCCCAGGTATATCAACTGAACACAGCATATCAAGACGCAACTTGTACAAACAAAAAAATCTGTAAGCACATAAGAGTCTGAAGTAAGGTCTCATAAGCACCCTGTTGTCTCTGCGTTTTCATGATTGTTGGTTAAACATGTTTGCTGAAAGCATCTTCCATGTTTTAGCAAAGCACGCAATTCAAACTCTCACTTGCTTTCATTATTCAATGCATTATCAAAACTTGGCATATCTTAAAAATAAGTGGTAAACAGTAAATTATATTAATAAAACATAAAAGTTTATAAATTTTAAAACATCACTAATGTGGGTATATTTAGATTACTATAGACTGTTGGGTGTTTTTTTCTTTCTCCAGAAAAACAAATTGCCTGTCACTTGTAAATCTTATGCCTCTCTATGAGCCTTCTGTTTTGAAATATTATAGAAAGAATATTCTTTGTAAGCCTCTATTTTTTTTAAGAAAGTGTTTTAATTGTAAATCATAAAACCAAAGGGTATTAGCAAAAAACTCTCTGAGGGAATCAAGAGAAGATTTACAGGAATAAATGAATGTATTTGATTCTGATGTAAGCAGTGATAGGTGGCTTTCACAAATTTTCAGGCTATGCCTGTCTGGTTTGTGTCGTCTGCACTAAATTCTGACCTAAGAAAAAGATACAAGTCAGAAAGCAACCATTCTGTACCGAAGCCAAATGGAAGGCTGTACTTTTAGAAGAAGATGGGTGTGGTTTAGGAATATTTTAGAAAATCAGTCATCAAACTTTTAATATAACATATTCAGCTTTCTTTAGTCTAGCTGGTGGGCTCCTAAGTCAACATTTATACACACAGCCTGCTATAAAAAGCAATACTCCCTGCCAATTAACTGACCTTTTTTATGCTACTCACACAAACTTCTTCATTACTCTTGTTATTCTAGAAAAGTACATGTTAGGCTGAAAAGGGAACCCATGCGGCTTCTGGTTTGGACCCTTTCCCCCTCAAATGAAACATAAAAAGCTTTAATGAGAAATAGATCAAATGACAAGCAAACCAATTTGTTGAAATGTGTGTTAATAATGTAGTAAATCTCTTTCTTCCCGGCATGCTTAAAGGGCAGTGTCAATTCAGCTCTGAGCATTGGGATCACAGCAGGAGATCTCAAAAACATCAACTTGATGTTTCTAGAATACAACAGAGTTCTAAAACACAGAGGTTTTGAGTTAAAATGTGCTTTCCACCCACACAATCAAAATATCAACTCAAAGGATAAATATAGATAGAATGCTGACCGTACCTACATGGGATGCTTTTATAGGTACTAGAACAGAAAGCTGAGGAATGTAAACTCTACTACAGTCAGCTTTATGCAAGTTGTGTGAAACCTTCCATGCATATCTCTTGGTTTGTCATAAGCATGTAAAAAAACCTCACCATCAGAACTTTGCTTAGAACTTGCTAGCAAACATCTATATTTGTCAAAGGAACTCCTTTAAGGATACATTTACCCACCATCCACCCTGCCTTGCTTCCATTGTGCTCTAGGATTTAGAGGAGACTTCCTGCTGTCACATGGGGATGTTGACCTCTTGCTGGCTCTTGCTTTTGCTTTCTTTATCTACGAAGGGGTGGGGGCTACCATACCTCCTTTCTAGGTTACTACTGGGTACTACCAGGTAACTACTAGGTTATGTATAGATAGATATATGGAAAGATAGATAGATAGATAGATAGATAGATAGATAGATAGATAGATAGATAGACAGATGATAGACAGATGGACATGAATGATATTTGGCATGCACTTTCCACCACCTTCAGTAAATGCTCACTTTTATCATTTCTTAAGTCTTGATAATAACTACTATCTTAGATTGTTTTCTATTGCTTTGATAAAACATCATGACCAAAATCAACTTAGAAAATGTTTTATTTCACTTTACATCTTAGAGCCCATCATCAGGAGAATCTAAGAGAGGAGCTCAATGCACAAACCTGGAGGCTACAAATGAAACACCATGGAGAAACATTGCTTACTGGCCCATTACCCAACACTTGCTCAGCCTGCTTTCTTGTATACTTTAGGACCACCTGCCCAATGATGGCATCTCTTACAATGGACCGAGCCCATCCACATCAGCCATCAATCATGAAGAACGTTCCCCCACAGGCATGGCTACAGACTGATCTGATGGACTCGTTTTCTCAGTCTAAATTCCCTCTTCTCAGATGACCCCAGGTTGTATCCAGTTGTGGTATTATTTTTTTTTTTTTTTTTACGGAGAATGAATGAAAGAATTTGGTTTTCTAACATTCCTGAGTGGTTTTAAGCAGAGAGGAGGAGCTCATGTAGATTTCCTCACAAATAAAAAACAAGTACTTTGTCAGAAATTGACCTAAAGGGACAGAAACTATAAATGTAGAAAGTCACTAATCCCTCTGTATTTTATAAACCTGTCTTTCAGGTGGCTTCTGAGGGTGGGGATATTGCATTTGAGAATGTCTTTCTGAATCTACTCATTAACACTCATTAGAGAAGGAAATTCTTGACCATGAAAAAGTGATTGAAAAAAATGGCCGTTACTGTACTTTGGAAAGAAATCCCAGTAGCAAGTTCAAGAAGTGCTTAGTGAGTTTTTTTTTCTTGACCTGACAGGCCATTGTTCTGTCATGGATATGGCCAAAAGTAAACAAGTGCCACATGGGCCAAGTAAGAGTGACACCACCAATAATTAAAGGCGGCCACCATGTCTCTACTTAGCTATGGCACTGTGACCATAATTATTTCAGGATTAAAAAGAAGTATGGTTTTCTGTGGTGCCACCCTATCATTTAACAGTTAAAGAAACTAAGGCCCAGTTAGATGAGTTTGCTCACACGGCTGCCTACCAAGCTGGCAGCGAGTGGTAGGGAAGGGATTCAACCTCCTCTGCCCCTCAGAAGGATTCCCGTGCCGTTGCCCTTGAAAGTGCTATGTGTTTGGCATATCTTACCGCTATTTACTTTTCCTTTATTTTCTTTAGAAATATAGCTTCCAGGTCATATGGAGAAAGCTCAGATTATATAAATTATCTAAGCTTTATGTGTTTGTTTTATGTACAATCTGATGTCTTCAAGAATACTCTCTGCTTTTTCATTATTCTCCTTTCTTCCTCAGGACTCTTATTTCTGTTGTCATACCGCTCATGAATATGAATGAGTTAACCATCTTCCTTCTTGGTGTTCTAAAAGACCTTTGGGGTCATTATATCTTAGTTAATATAAATGAAATGCATTTACTTTAAAGAAACTCTCTCTCTCTCTCTCTCTCTCTCTCTCTCTCTCTCTCTCTCTCTCTCTCATTATTATCTTTATCATTAACTAAGTCAGATATTTCAGACTGTTTTTTCTTCCCCCATGTTAACATTTTTTACAGATAAAAAATACATAACTTGCATATCATAAACAAAAGAAATGTTGAATGGATGAAGAGTTCTCTTTTAGCTATGCTAACTCTAACTCTGAAACAAAATCATTTCTTCCCTTGAGTTTGAGGTGCTTAGCATCACATGTAGATCATGTAGGCAATGACAGTTAGTTATATTGTGTGATAATTTGTAACTTTTATGTTAATCCTGTAAACTATGACCCAGTGAGAGCTTTAAACTATGATTCCCACCAACGTTTATAGAAAGTGAGATGCCAACACAGTTTCTTTCAGGGCAGCTCTGGGAGAGTCTTTGCGTAGGTGGTCAATGCATACATATGCAGATATGCATATGGGTTCCAGTCCTATTTTGTCTAAACATATACCCTAATAAGAGCAAGTGAATGGTTTTCCTTCTTTAGATTTTATGACCCATTTTCTTTGGGTATCTTTCAACCAGACATGCATAAATAGAATTTTTCTAACATGTTTTCATTCCATGATTGTATGCTGCCCGTGAGCACACTACATAATATAAAGTAATCTGCTGCTTTCAATATTTCATAAACTGAACCTCATAAACCTCAAAGCCCAGTCCCCAGTGACACATTTCTTCCCACAAGACCATGCCTCTTAAATCGTTCTAATCCTTTCGAAGAGTCCCAACCCCTAGTGCCTAAGCACTCAGATATATGAAGCTATGATGTATGCTTGTATTCAGACTACCACACTATGTACTAATGATGCAAGCATATACCTCTTTCTTTGTAACTATGATGCAAGTATGTGCCCCTCTCTTTTGGGGTAACATGTATTTGTGTTTGGTATCTAAAAAATACAAACATATTATTAAATCCTTTAGTTTCAGTAATTTTATGGTATATGTAATTTTTATTCAGCAACATATTTTAGAATCCCGAAAAACCACAGACTTCATTTCAGGACAATCTGCTAAGATTATTTATTCTGTTGTTTCTCTTCTTTTTATTTATCTTCTTCTGGAAACCATCATTTCTGTCATGCTTCTATAATGAGGCCCTCACCCCTGTATCATCTCCCTCATGATTATCATCAGAGTATACATCTGCTTTGCTATGCAGAGGGCTGGATACACCAGTTGCTTAGTGATTTTTAGTGACCATCCTTTGTGTCAATTTAACTAATATGTTGCTTACTGTGCAGTGATCCCAATATCAGTATTATTTAATATCAGATTCCATCTGACTCCATAGAAGTTTTAATGCACTCCAATATGTTTTGATTATTTTGTCAGTTCCTATTATCTTTGACTGGCAAAATTTAGATCAACTGGTATTGTCCCTTATTGTCTTCAGATACTCATGTGTAGACATTGGATTGCTAAGAAAAAAAAAAAACATTTCAGTACTCGTAAAGATAGAATATGGGCTATTTCTTATAAAGGCACTCAGAAGAGTATTCTGCATCTTATTCCCTAAGCTCACCACCAATCTCAATAGAGTGGAGATAATCATCTCTTTATTCATTTTTCAAGGGACAAGAACCTGGTATACTTACTCACTATGATGATGACCTTTTCTAGTCTCCAAAAAACATTTAAATATGTCAATAATAAGAAATATAACAAAGAAAATATACAATTGGTCTGGACCATAGAAAAATGACAACATCTTACACTGTGGTCCACAAGCCTTCCAAATATAAATCTACTTCTTTAATCTTCTTTAATCTTTGTCTTTTAGTATATTTTTATCTACTAGTAGGTTAATAATCTTTAATCTTCTACAATATACTTATTTAATATTCTTTACCTAAACAAAAAATATTTTTCTGCAAGGGTTTACTAGGACATACTTCCTGCTTAGAACCTGATACCAGAACCCACTTAAGATTTTCTTTGGGTTCTAAAGTCTTATCAGTCAACATTGTTAAACAATATCCCATTGCAATTAATAAGTACAGAATTGCTGTAATCAAATTTATGATCTTTAATCTCCTCAAATTAGACATTCTTAACCACTGTGCCTTCCCAGCACCACACAATTGGACAGAAGCTTTACCACTGCACAGGACGATTTCTAGAATGTTGGTGGCTTTGTTTTTTTCCTTCTATTCTGTTCATAATTTTCAGAAGTTTAATTAGCAAATGGCATTTTAAGTCAAAGTTCATGTAGCTCTAAAATGAAATCCTTTTGTATATTGGGAGGTGCTGGTGGAAAGTAATGTAAAGACAGAGAATTCAAACAACCCAGCAAAGTACTGGCTGTGAGATGAACTACATGACTGACAAACTACTCTAACTCATAGGCTGCGAGGATGAAGAAAATCAACCAATTGGTGTGAATGCATAGTTAAAGAGACATATCTACTACAAGAGCAGGAATACTCATCTCCAAACCGATGGGAAGTGCCTGGAAGCCATGCAATGGCTCGGGAGGATGTCTATCAAATGGAAGGAGGACCAGATTTCCTCAGACTATCCTCAACACAGAAACAGCACATCATGTTTGAGACACAAGGGGCAGTCTCAGTTCTATTTATTGTATACATGCAATAGTTCTGGATGGTTCTGGAAAGATGGAACATGCCTTGGAATAATAAATGTTATGTAGAGCAAACCTATACCAATATTATAAAAAATGGATATGGATGGAGAATCTGCTCTAGGATCAGGAATGAGACAAGATGCTAGCTCCCATTTCTTATTCCATATAGTGCCAGAAGTCTTAGATATAACAATTAGACAAGAGACAAGAAAATGGCATAAAAGGGATGACACTGAGAGTGGAAGAATTTAAACTATTATTTTCCTATGGCATGAAAGAGTTACAATATCCAACTTCAAACTACACTATGGAGCTACAGTGATTTAAAAAGAAGACTGTTATTGGCATAAAACCTGGCAGGTAGACCACAGAAACAGAATAGAGGCCCTAGAACTAAAACAACAAAATTAGATTTTGACAAACGTGACAAAAAAACATACACTGGAAAGGCCATAGCCATACATTGTGCTAGCAAATTTGAACTTTTACTCACAGAGTAAAATTAGATTCTTATCTTTCACCTTATGCATAAACAAGTTCCAAATGGGAAAAAAAAGATCTTCATTTTAAATCCAGAAGCAGAAACTTTAGAAGAAAACACAGGGTTACCTGTGATATTGGGGTAGGCAAGAACTTTTGGAATACACAGATAAGAGGACATAAACCAACCTGAATAACTGAGACCTGGAACTACATGAAAATAAAAATGTCTCCATAGTACAGTAAACACTAGGACAGCTCACAGCAGAAGAGTAAATCTTACCCAGTTATACTTCAGATAAGGAGCTAAGATTCAGAATTTGCAAAGAAATGCAGAAATTAAATACCTGAGAAATAAAACCATTAGTCAACAAAAGGGCAAATGAATGAGTGAAAATTTTTCAAAGGGAAGAAAAAAGAAACACAAATTGCTAATAGATATTGAAAAATGTGTTCAATACCCATATATTAAACACTCTGCTCTCCACTCTGGAAGCTGCCCTTTCTGTTCTTACTTTCCTGCTTGCTTTGCCTGAGGCATCTACTATTTAATTCCCTAAGTGCAAAGGCTGTTGCTGTCCTTAGTATTGGAGTGAACACTGGAGGGGACATTTCCTCCCACACAATACTCTGCATACACATCATGTATTTTAAATGTTTCATTGTCTTACTCTTATGAGTATTTTGACTATTTTCACTCAAAGAGTAATTGCGCATGTGTTCCACCTAATATTATTTCAAAATAAACAATCAAACGGATATGATCAACTTTGGCATTGCTGTTGAATCCCTCAGAGTCTGTCTTCCATGTTTCTGTCAAGAAGAGCATTTGATCTCTCTATTGTTTCTTCTTCGGGCCATGCCCCCTCCCTGCTGCTTCCTGATTCTCCAGCGTTCAGCATGCCCTGGAGTTGTCACAGATAATACTTAATAAAGAGAACATCAAACTGCATGCTATTTTTTCCTTTACCCCAGTGATATTTATCTACTAATATAGTTATAAGTGTAATTTAGAAAGAAAATTCCTTTCTTTTCTTCCCAAAATTATTTTACAAAATTCAGCGTTATACTTCTTTGACTGCAAATGAAGCATAAGTATTTCAGAGTAGAACGCACCACTAAGAAATTAGTATTTTGAAGTTGACAATCCAAGAATAGTGTTGTCCAGGAGGAAGCCAGCAGAGTAATCAAATCAATACTGCCGTTATCACTTCATCCAGGTATCTTACAGCCAGGGTTCTGAAAGCATTCACTTGAAATGGAAGTTACTGGTGTATATACACTATATAGAAAGCTTAAGATCTTAGAATCCAACATTGCCTTAGGGGCTTACAAAAATATTTTTAAAATAATTAGGCATGTCAGGACAATATTTCTGAGTGTGTTTCAATGCTCTAGAACAAATTCCATTCAGTTATGTTATGCATTAGTCATGTTATGCCTAAGGTGAATCAGAGTAAAAACACCATTAGTTGTTAGTAAGTATTCTTAGATCTTCATAACGATTCATTTTGATTGTCAGCTTGACTGAATTAGAAATACCTAGTAAACTCTGGAGGCATACCTCTTGGTATGTGAGGGGAAAACGGTGTCATGACACCCCTGCTATAATGAATGGACTGGTCCTGTGATACATTTGCACAATGATGGCATTACTGGGAAGTGGCAGGTGACTGGTGGACCCTAGTAAAGGATATAGGTCATTAAATCCATGTTCTACGGTTGTCTCATCTAGCTCCTTTCCTGAATTTTCTGTCTTTTTTCTTTGTCCACCAAAATAACAAGGAATATTCTTCGCCACACACTCTTGCTACCATGACATTCTGCCTAAACTTAAGAAACCACAGAGTGAGCCCTTTGAAACATTAAGACAAAATAATTCCTGCCTTCCTTATACAGGCTTATGTCTCTGTGACAGTAAAAGTAAATAATATGTACAGTTTAAAGTGGTAAATACGGAGTAATTTCAAAGAAGATTCTGAGAATATTGAGATGAGAAAACCAACTTAATAACTTTATTCATACGTAAGTCAACAAAAAAACAGCTAATTGTAGATAAGCTATGGGTTAAGTGACTTGAGAAACTGTAACTTTATCATTGAGGGTCTTCAAATCTACTAAAGGATTTGAAAGAAGTACTGAATAAATTGAATGGAAAAATTGGAGAAGCCAGTCATTGGTCTGGTCTCTAGACTGCATGGTGTTTGGGTTGTTTGTTTTTCAGCTCGAATCAGGAGTGAAGTTTCTAGTAGGTCGGTACCTCAGAGGGTCAGTGAATATGATGGCATGTACCCACTGACCAATCTCTTTTTCAGACTGTCCCATGGTCAACCCATCATTTGAAAGGCAACTGAAGCAAAAGCTTTATACAAAGTCAGGTCCAAATTAATGCCAGGGCCAATAAGTGGGAGTGGGTGGGTAGGGGAGCAGGGTGGGGGGAGGGTATAGGGGACTTTCAGGATAGCATTTGAAATGTAAATGAAGAAAATATCTAATAAAAAATTGAAAAAAATAATTCCTATCCCTTGGAGATCAGACAAAGCCAAGTGCAGCCACCTGTTACCAAAGAACTGGTAAGTACTTTTCTTCAGGAGGGATATTTCATTAGAGCTTGCCATCGGCTCTGCTGCTTCTAAGGTCAACATGGAAGGAAAACTGGTGCAAGCTCATTGCTGTAATAGAGAAGACCATACTACTGAGCTGGTGCTGTGCCTTTAGTACTGTGGCTACAGCTACTCACTCAGTGGCTTTATGTGTAGCATCAAGGTGGTTAATGACAGAGAGTGGACAGTGTCAAGTTACTGAGCTTTCTGTTCTTTTCAGCACTTCCAGTCCCAAATGTGCCAGTTCTATTTTCTACTGGACTACTATACAGATGGGCCAAAAATGTATGTTTGTTAGAACATAACTCATAGTGGATAGCCCAGGCCATATGTGCATGTAAGACACAACTTTGCCCCATAACCACTGGATGTTCATTGTGATTTTTCACTAGAAGCCTGTCACGGAACCCTCCACAGTACCTTTTATATCTGTTTCTTATACCATGCTATGTTCTACCATGTCTATTGGCTCCAGCCTCAAAGTTATTTACAATATAGACTCCACTTGTTATATTCCTATACCTTAAAGCCACACTCAGGCTACAGAATCATGGGGAGACCTATGAGTTTCATAGTAGGTTTAGGTGTGAATGGTGCTCCTTTCTTAGAGATACATTGGAAGATATTCAATGGAGTAATTTTCCTTTATTTTGGAAGGAAAATTTTAACATTCTTTAGACAACTGTGCCCCTAAGAGCTTCACTAATATGAAAATTTTGTGGAGTTTATTTCTACCTTTTGAAGGCCAAGTTTCCAAAAAATTCCCTGTGTTTATTCTTCAACACGCAACAACTTTATCATGTGTTTATTCAAGTTGGCATACTAGTAATGTGGTGGGCCACTGGATATCTAAAGATTATCTAGAGGATATATCCCCTTTAGATCAAACTAAGACAGTGAAACATTAAAAATTAGCACAATATAAGTGAAAGTTTTTGTTGTTATGAGTTGAAGATTATAGGAGTGAAATACAATGCATTCTTAAGCCCACTCCTTGTGTGTAAGGTTGCAAATCTTCCCCAGCAATATCAGAGTCTATGACCAGCATGTGTATCCGTTTAAGTCGCTGTAGCTCACTTTCATGCTGAAAATTCCATAGGACTTTTATAGGCTGCTAGTAGATGAACAGATCATAGGGACCACATCTTGTATCGCATTCATTCCTAAGTAATAGCACCCGTGGTGGCTACTTTCCAGAATGAGGTATTGTTTGGATTTGTTGTCTTGACTAAAGAGTATAGCAACCATTTTATAGGTATGTATTTGCTTTTTTTCTTGCAGTAATTCCTATTTAAAGGCCCCAAACCATATGGGATTATTTTTTTCCAGATATGGGGTATGACCATGGAAATGGCTGTTTCTCAACCTACTAGCACACTGTGAACTGGATCTGGGCCAGACTCTATGTTTACTAGCCAGCCGACATTTACCTTGACTCTAATATGGGGCCATGACATTGCTTCCAGCCCTTGTTATCTGTCACATTCCAAGACCAACTGTCCTTGAATGTTTTTGTATTGTTAATTGGGTGATCAATTACATCAATCGATAGATGTCCACAGGCTGTTTGTGGGTGAACAGAGTATTATACTCTGTACATTTGTCATGGTAGTACAGAGGTCTTCTCTGATGTTCTACCACCTCCTCCAACCAAGGTTCCCAATTTAGTTAGAAATAGACAAGACATTGTAACTCTTCCTTATTTAGGCAGTTGCATTGTGTCTCTCACTAGCCTTCTCTGATTTCTATGGCCTGTATAGATAAGGTTAAGCTATGTATCAGGGAGCTGTCACAGCCATAACACCTGGGAAACTTGGGATCACATGCTCGGTTCAGAGTTTGCCCACCTGGAAATAAAACTTGTTAGTAGCTGTGCTGTGTTGGTTTCTTCTGATCTTTAGAGAGATTTCATCTGGCACTGTTATACAGAGCTTCTCTGCTTCTAACATATATTTCATTCTACTTTGCTAGGGGATCAGATGAATCACAGCTCTGACATCTAACACAGTATCAGTTATTTCATGTTTCTACTACATCACTGGTGGGGCATTTCCTCCATCTCAACATCAATCATAAGAAAAACATGTGTCAGTGTGTGTGTGTGTGTGTGTGTGTGTGTGTGTGTGTGTGTATAAAATTATTGCTTTGTTCTGTCATCAGTTCATTATATTTGTTAAGTAAATGTCAGTACAGTTTTCCTCAGGAAGAGTCTTCTACCCAACCTTAGTGTGAGACAAACCAGCAGAAGAAGGGTTTCCATTACAACAGAATGCAGAGGCAGACGCGTGGAAAAGACACACTATTTTTGCAACCATTGTTCTCTAAAGCATGATTTGACTTCCTAAAATGCTAATTCAGTCTCAGACTAAACCAGTGGATAGCACAGTTAAGGATGAGACTGACTTCCTTTTATATTTTTGATTATATTCATCTTGACATCCCTGTCCTCACACCTGCCCACACTGTCACACGCATTCCCCTATGCAATGTTGGGCAACAACTTAAGACACCTCAGGGCTGTTAGTCACAGGACCATCTCAAGGAGAGTCTGGAGATGATGATAGAAGCTAAATATTTGTTAAAACTCATAATGACTTGTCTTTATGTGCTGATCTATTTGCTAGATTCAGTGAGATATCCCTAACTCACCCTGAAGTAAAGGGATGGTTTGGGTTTTGTCATATTTGTTCTCTCTGGGATGATCTAAGGTCTCTACAGTGGAGAGGTTCTGAAAAAAGCTGAACTTTCCCCTGATTAAAAACACCATTAATCCTCATCACTTTTATTAATTTAAAGGGACCCAGTGCCCTTTCAACCCCAACCACAAAATATTGTCTTTCTTTGTTTAGAACCTGAATATGTTACCCACTGTGCCAAACAGTACAGACCCCAGAAGCATTTGTGTGCCTTTGCCTGTTAAGCCACATGTGTTCGAATGCTTTCAGTGAGCCCTGCCTAGAAGTCTGTAGATTTATGAGATACCCCATTATTGTCATGGGCTTGTTTTAAATCTGTGAGAGAATTTAATTCCAAAGTGTAATTTATTTTATTAACAGGTCACGTAGTATTTCTAAAGGATGTATATCAGTAGCTCTAAAAGAAACTGAAAACATCATGAATTTTTATTTTTTATTCTGTTGAGGTATTCTCTACAATGAGAATCAGTTTAGATCTTTAAAAATAAAATCAAATTTAAAAATTCTTTATTACTGAAAACAGTCAAAGGCTATATGTATGGATCAAAAAGCTATTATCCATATTTCTCTAAGGAGGAAATTGAAAATATTGTTATGAAGGATCCAGGAAGCCCATACCTCTAACTGTTCTATATTGACACAAGATATAATAATTCATACTGATCGTTGTCAGTGAGATAACAGACAGTAGTCAAGAGTTCACTTGAAAAGTGAGACAAAACACATTTCTGAATGCTGTCTCTCATTATCTACCATGCTTTACTGATGATAATATGTGCGGAGACTGTGCCTGGTGGGTTATATTTGAAATATGCCTAACAAAAGTGTGAATTTCTTTATTTTTATGTAGGTCAATCAAACATCTGCCTGGAGACCTCATTTAATTCAGGTCAAAAGATGCAGCAACCATCCACATGCAGTAGACTTGGTAGTAAACATCAAAAGGCAGCCATCTTAGATCCTCCCCAACACTCCTTCCTGACCCACATTTTATTTAGAAAAGAATAGGGTCCCAAGTACAGAGGGAGGCTCCTGAGACATGAGACACAGAGAACTTCTCATCAGTCACCACATCTATTGTTGTCCAGAGGATTCGTGTGTTCTCTGCTGATTTTCCCCATCTGCTGGCTCTGCTGAACCCACTGAATTGCAGGCCACATTACTCTGTGATACACCTTCTTTGTTCTCAGTCTAACATCTTTCTCCACACATTTCTTACCCTACTGAGCAGCAACGAAATCTGGGGTGTGTTTCCATAGCATCCTGTGCATCAAGAAACCATGGGAGGAGATTAGGTTCTGTCTCTGGGCTAGAATGCTGCTCTGTTGTGTCACTTGTTATGGGTTTTGATTTCCCCTAGCTAGTTCCACTTGGAACAGACCCTTCCCATAATGAAATTATTTAGCTCTTCCTGATAGCAGTCATTCATTCCCTAGGAACAATGCCTCTGGTCTTCGGAGAGACCCTCACCTGAGTCTGATTTTCTTGTTTGCTTTATCCTTCATTCTCTTTTCTCCAGATGTTTTACGGTTTTATTTTTATTTGTTTACTTGTTTCTTTATGCTTTCTTACTTTTATTTGACTCTCCTTATTCTTCAGAGCAATAGTGCTTTGAGCTTTTTCAGTCCTTTGTCTCCTAAGTCTAATTATTTCATAGATCCAAAAAAAATGTACTTATAGGATTCTCTGAATTTGGGGTGAGCCTTCTCTTGGAGAAAATGAAATTGGAAGAAGGGATGGCTTGAAAAAAACCTGTGAGAGGAGTAAGAAGTGTCAGATAGAAAAGTCTGGGAAGGCTTCTCAATATGGGTTTGCTGCACAGGCTCTATAGAGCTAAAGAAGACCAGGTGCCAGGTGTCTATCCCTAGAACACAGCTCCATGAGAATGGCTCACTCTGTTTACTTGTAAAACTCTTGAGGGGGCCCAACACAGCAGCTGTGCAACAGATGAGCTCTGGTTTCCTGATGCATGGAGCGTGCCTCCTCTCTTACTCAGCTTGGAAATGGTCCTTGTTTCAATAGTATGCTTCAGAGTGAGCCTGAAAGGGAAGTGAGTGAATGAAAACAGGCATGAAGCTTTGACAAAAATAATGAATGCTTACTGGCTTTGAAAAAGTAAACTTAGATGTATGGTAGTGTCACACTGGAGAGGCAAAGGCAGGCAGATCTCTGTGAGTTAGAGGTCATCCTGGTCTAGAGAGTGAGTTCCAGAACAGCCAGGGCTACATGGAGAAACTATGTCTTAGGGAGGAATCAAGTAACCTTAAATGTGTGTTTTCTCCAGTGGCTCATCTAATGACTGAGCTCTCTGACAAATATCTATCAATATGACAGAAGTGTTGAAAAAATGGAGATTAATGTCCTAGAGGCCACAGTACTGAGTGGTTCACTGTGAATGGGCAGTATCATGTGTTAGCTCCTCAGCAGTGTGTGTGGCAAGATTACTGAACTCCGGTCTCCACTTCAGGGATGTATCTATTCTTTGCTTCCATACAAACATGTCCCAAAGATAGGACTGTATCTAGTGGGAAGTCTAGCTCATAATCAATTCATTTATCCTACTTGAGACCAAATGTGCAAGATATGTTCAGAATACATATATAGACAGTTACATGGGTCCAAGTCAGCAATAAAGTATTTAAATATATATCAATATAGCTTCCCAGAGGTCTTGTATAGATTCTCAAAGGGACTATGCTGTTATATGAAGATGAATATTTGACTTTATAACCTTGAACCTATTCCATCTAATAAACTAGCTACAACAAATAACTTAGAAGTTAAAATAAATTAAGTTCCAAGGAAATGTGTTTCATCACATTTATTGTGAATTTGGCTGTGAAGTGTTCTATGTCCTCTACATTTGGCAGTGTACTGGACCACAGACTGTCAGCAAGAACTTAACAGTGATTTTCAAAACACACATATGCATGCCTAAAAGACATGATCAGATGATAAGGTGATACCAAGAGCTATCATTTCAGTTTCTACTTTGAAAAATGAGATACAAACACTGAGGCTCTATTTTGAGGGAGTATTTCCAAATAATTAGGTGTGGAAGGGGGTATTCAATCAAAATATTTAACAATGTTGGTATCTAGACATCTATAGTTGGTCTTACATTCATCCTTAAGCAACTGATTAGTTATTTTAGAGTCTTTTAAATAGTCAACTTACAACGACCAAATTCCATGATGTAAACATATTTTTTAACAGGATCTAAGTAGAACGAAGAGTTCAATAGGTAGTGAGTGGACGTGCATGCTCAAAATTCCTCTTGTAAAATCCTACCAGTATAAACAACTTTTAATCTCTAGTCTCTCTCAGTGCCATAACAAAATACCATTGGTTGAGACTCACTTTGATCTGTTTGTTACCTTCAACTTGTTTGTCTTTTCTGAATTTTGAAGTTAGTGGGTATTTTTATTATTTAGAACAATAATACTTGAGTTTCACATTAACTTATTTTTATCCTTATTCTCCTTCTTTCTATCTTAAGAAGATAGGCTAAATGACATAGTTGTCTCCAAAGGCTGTCTTCTATAACTGTCCAGGCTACAACAGGCAGGGAGGCAAGGTGTGTTCAGCCATTTTTTGGGTCAGGTGGGACACATGCACTTTTAGACATTGGAGACTGTATTCACGCGTCCACCTTAGCCACATCCTTCCCACAATGCAACACTTTGACAACCAGTGGTAGTTTAAAGAGATGATAGATGATTACATTTATTCAAAACTCTTTGGGTGAATAGTAAATAGAGAAAGGATTAACAGGAAAATGAGCCTTTTCATTAGTTACATGAAATCGATTGCTCTCTGATTTCCCGTAGGCTGCTATTTACTGTTATTGGATTCTGATCATGTTTGAAAAGCTATTTTCTTCTTTGATTGAAACCTCTCTACAGTGAAGAAGTCAAAAGATGCCATAGTCTCAATCTAAATTTACTACACCTGGAGCCCTGAGGAGCCTGACATCCACAACCTCTAAGGACCTCTAAAAAGAGTGAGTCGGGGAGTTTACAAGGTTGCTAGAGGAGTTTCAGGGCTTTAACTAATCTGCATAAAAATTAGCAGAAGGGATATCAAATTCTTTCTTTCTCTCTCTCTCTCTCTCTCTCTCTCTCTCTCTCTCTCTCTCTCTCACACACACACACACACACACACACATACACACACACACACACACACACACACACACACACACACGCACACATACACACACACATGTCCACATATACTGGCCTATCTGCCTGACAGTGGCATCAGGATAACACACAAGATCAGAAATGATCCAGGTTAACTAGATGTAACTTTGAGCCCTGAACAATCTTATCTGTGCCAAATTCCATATTGCCAACTCACTTATATTGTTATATTACTTAGAATTAAAGACCAGAAATAATCCTTTTAAATAGGCATGTTAGTTCCATTGAAATAAAATCCCTGTGACCCTAAGGTAAAGTCAGCAAGTAGGGTGAGAACTAAAGTCTTTTGTGTTATCGAAAGGGGGAATTTTAGTTGTTGATTTCCAGGTTCCTCGGAATAACTTGTAGATATTCCCAGATATGTCTCTATTTCTAGCCATTTTTAACAGAATATGAATTGTATTGAAGATTTAGACAATGGCATAAAGTATCACATGTTAGCAGTGCTAATCTGCATGGGTGAGTTCTCTTTCTCCACTTCTACCGAGCAAATGTCCTGGCAGGGCTGTATCTCCCATTTCTGGTCTGGCTTATGGTTTGGTTGGTTTGAATGATGAACTATATAATGGTCAAAGAGATTTAGATAGATATTCTCAGAGTTCTTTTAGGAATTGCTTTTATGATGAAGGAGCCTAAAAGAGCTTACTTGTTTTAGATTCTTGAAAGACCATGAGAGCTGTAAAAAGAAGAGAAGCTGAATATGTGATTCTTTTGGACAGAGTTTATTTATTCCATTTTCCATTAAGTTAAATAAGAGAAGGTCAAAACTGGAGAGATGACTCAGTAGGTAAAGAGCTAGCTGAGTGAACATGAGGATCCTTAGAACTGCATAGAAGCTGGGCTTGTCAGTGTATCCTGAAGCTTCTCTCAAAGGAAGGTGGAGAGATGCAGAATCAGTTGCTTGCTGGCCAGCTATCCTGCCTTATACAACAAACCACATGAGACTGTCTCAAAGAAGGGTGGCTTCTAACTTCCATATGTGAATGAGGCATGCTCACATTTGCACTCATACATAAGAAAACACACACACACACACACACACACACACATAGGCACACACACATGCACACAAACATGCACATGTGTGTGCACAAAGATTTTTAAGTACTATGCAAGCATATAAAAATTTATAAAATATAAGCTCTAAAATTTTGTGTATTTAAGTAAAAGATAAAATACTATTCTTCTGTATGTATTTACTAAATATAGTATATATCTTGTAATTCTTCCATGAAATCAATAATTATATATGTGTTAATATCATCACTGAGGGTTTCATTGTAACAACCATTCCCAAATAGACACATATGTACCCATTTTTTGTGTAGTTAATCATTGTCTAATGTAATTCTGTGTACTTTCTAGAAGGATGTCCATAATAATATATCCATCATACTAGCATATTTTACTTTATATATGAGCTGGGTCAACTAGACACTAACACAAGACATACTTCAAAATATTTGTGAGGAGTCTTTACAGACTTTTAGGGGAGTGATTTTGTCCTGCTGAAAGAGCTAAGTGTTTCAGCCCAGAGACAAGAGTCCATTTAGATTAGAACCAAAGACTATACTGGACTTTAAGAGGAACAAATTGGTTTTGGTATACTCCAGCAGAAGGAATAATGCTATCAAAGGTCAGAGATACGCTATGAAAAGATATCACTTTAAAAAATGTATGATTGCTTTATAGATGTCCCCATATATCTGATTATACTGTGAAAGGTTTTACTGCTGGTGAGTAGCAATGCCAAATATTCAGAGAAAAATGTGTCTTTGCTGGGCCTGAACTGGAAAGAATATCATAAACTTTATGGGACAGAACAGAAAGAGTACTCAGCGAGAGATCAAGGCATATTTTTGAGGAGTGGTAAATACTGAGAAACAGATAATTCGGTGGTTATTTTACCCCACATGAACAATCCTATGGGACCTTAATTATTGGTTCACTTTACATATTAATAGATCCCAAAACTCTTCATAGCATCTGAGATGCTTCTCGGGGTCAGAGTAGGATACCACTCTGGGGGAGTTCACAGTATTGCCAAATCAAAGTCTAAGAGTAGACTTGGGATGGAGAAATCTGCTTGACTACATCAGAAATAAAGCCCCAAATGTGGGAGGAAACAAACACTGACATATTGGCAGCTGTGTAAGAAAACTCTGTTGATGAGAAAAACTGCCCTTCTGTGGCGTATTCATGTTCTTGTGGGTAGGGCAGTAATAAACACCAACTTGTGCTTCCACCTCTTGTTGGGACAGTCATACTTCTCCGTTTGCTTCTGCACCCATGGTTGCATGGAGACATATCGGAGAGTGCCAGTCTCTGCATAGCAGACTTGGAAATCAGGATCTACTTTGATCCAGAAGCAATTCTATTCTAAAACTATTAAGATAAAAATGTCTTGAAAATGACCTAGACATTGATGACATAAAGGCAAAAATTACAAAACAATATTAATGCCAAGGGCAAGATATTATATATATGAACTGATGTTGAACTTTAGTAATTACTTGATTTACGAAAAATAATCCAAATTAATTTAGTGTTTTAAAAATCAGTAGTTAAAAATTATTTCTAAAGACTGTATTCAAATACTTTCTTTTCAAGAAACATGGGCATAATATTAATAATTTGTTCCTGTGATTAACATGGAGCATTTTTATTTTAAGTAAGCAAACAAAAAATCCTTTGATATTAGACAAATGCAAAGGCGTCTACTTCCCGGAGTAGTGGCACCGATAACTACCTTGTAGAGAATTTGAAACAGAGAAGGGTTTATTTTTATTTGGGGTGTCATCTGCTAGTGTTTGACAGTTGTGCTTTTAGGGTCAGATGAAAATTGTTTATCAAAGGTCAAGTCCTGTGAGACGTTATCAGTCTCACAGCCCAGCGAGCAAATATGTGTGAGACTCGTCCTGAATGCAGCTTCTATGGAGAGGTGGGAGTGGTAAGAAACCGTTGAACCAGTGGTTAAGAAGGTAGGTCTTGTGGGCACTGACGGGAAACAGTCGTTAGGGGAAAGCTGCGCTACCACACAGGAAACAAAAACTCTTGAAAGTGTCCAGCTGTGGAAGATGAATTTACACAGATAACATTCTAAAGCCAGAACATGTACTAAATTGGTGACCGAGAACGAACGAAATGGAGAGTGGGAGGAGCTACAGGGGCCACTGTGAAGAGAAGGTTGTTGCACGGAAGACGGCTCAGTGCTGCATTTTATGGATCACATATTTCCACTTGTCCCTCTGAAATAATGCTTAAAAGACATTTCCTCATACATAAAATCCAGCGACTCTCAAAAGATCCCGAAAGAAGAGGCTCAACCAAAGCCATATTTTGTAATTGAATGGAACCTTGAAAGTCTTAGAATGGCCGTGTTTGGCTATACACCAACACTGGACATAAATACACATGCATACAACAGAGGATTGCCATCGTAACAGCAGGGGAGTAACAACGCCTCTCATTTGCAGGGAGCTGACGCATTTCCGTGATTGCAAACTGTCAGGAAACTTCTATGATCTCTGGAATTCCATTCACAGATTACCAAGGAGCAAGCCCAGCCCGGGCTGTGGTGGCTGAACAGTCCTCCCTTGCCATAGCATTTGGAAGTGGGAGTTGTTTAGTTCTCACTTCTGCCTCTGTGTGTGTGTGTGTGTGTGTCCGTGTGTGTGTGTGTTGGGGCTATTCTCTAATGGTTGAGCCATCACAGCACTGCCCCCCCCCATTTCTGTCTTTGTTCTTTCCTCTTGGTGTTTCATAAACATTCTTTGCATATTTCATTCTTTGGAAAAGCTCTCTGGTTTTGCTCATTACCCTGTACCTGCTGTTATTGATATTAATATTGTTTTATGGTATTTAAACATTTACATAGAGTCAGTTCGTGTTAAACACTGAAACCAAATATACTCCAGCAATAATACTGTGGTTGCAACTCAAAATTTTACCCACAATAAAATCATTTGTTGTTTGCTTTGAAATGTATGAGGAAAAAAAATAGTGAAGAAGTGACTTAAAGATTAAAGCAAAGTCCTTAAAGATGCAACACATTTTTCCTTCATTATTTTCTATACATCCAATGCATTTGTAAGAAGTTTACTGTGTTGGTAATTTTTAATTAATTCCTTAAAGGTGAGCAGGTGTTACTCCTGGGGTTAATCTCACACATCTGCATCTGTCAGACCCTAACTTGGGCACTCACTTGTGCATAAACAATACCGAGCATACTTGTTCTTTTCCCCTTCTTGGCTGCTCCCTGAGGCCCCTTTCTTGAGGCTATAGTTTAGCAGAAACTTAGCCAAGTTGCCATTTCAGCTTGAATAAAACTGGTAAGCGAAGCTTTTCACTCTTCCTTTCTCCTTCTCACTGTTCTAAGTCCTTCTGGAAGGAGACTGACCATCTGTACACCGCCTGGTCCACCATTTTGTTCTTCAGGTTCTCAAAGCTTGCCTCAGTTCACCTCAGACATCTCCTTCAGTTCCTGTCACTGTCCCAATTACTTATTGAACACAAGGAAACCAACCACTTTGTCCTTCTTATAAATACTTTTAAAACTTCCCAGACTACAAGAAAGATTTTTTTTTGTATTGGTGGAGGGACTTAATAATAAATAATTTCCACATTTTGTACCATGATGTGACAGCAATAGTCCACACCTCCTCATGCTGTGTGGTCATTTTGGATTAGTAGTGATTTCTATTTTTGAAATCCAAAGGAAAGACATGTATTAATAAATAATAAATGAAATAAAATGGACAACTAAAGAATCATACAGTTTTCACAACTGTTTTTAAAATGCCAAAAAATAGAAAAATTAAAGTAGAAAGCAAAAGCTAAAGTAAACTTCCCCACAAACCCCACAAACTTCGTTATATCTACTTTCACAGTTATTCAATGAAAAACTTCCTGTGTTGAAAGCTTTGCATCGGTACTACCTTTCATAGTTGGAAGGTTCATGTGATAAACGTGGATACCCCCTGATAATTAGAAACCCAGAGTCTACGCCCACCATCTGGGATGTCGCTGTATCCATTAAGGTGCAGCGACAAACCAAAGGAGACAGGAAGATGTTGCCATGTATACAGACATTCATTAGCAAGTAGGCAAGTAAAGTCTGCACCAGGAAGTCTAGAGCAGTCCCAACCTCTGATCTTTCAAGGCTGGAACTTCACTAAGAAAGAATTACTTAGAAATGACTTCAGAGACAAAGGATTCTCCTAACGTTTAGGGCGTCTCTGTGCTGACTCACAAGCCTCTCAGCTCCTTCGGTGCTGTTCCTCTAGATTCCAATAATGTAGTGGATTTCTAGGTTTAAGGTGGTTTTTAAATTTTTTTCTTTTACCCACCAAGCCATCTTGATAGCCTGGAATATTCTTATTCTGCAGGAAAAGTACATTGGTATCCACTGGAGTTGTGTGGGTTTAGATGCAATACTTGGACATCCATATGGCCACCAGGCTGTCCAATTTCAGATTGTGAACGTTTGTGATTTTAAGGTTACTTGGAAATGGCTATACTCTTTCTAATCAATTGTAGGCTAACAGCATTTTTCTTTTTCTGTCATCTACACAAAAATCATGGAAACTATAAATGCTGAAGTTAGGGAGGACACCAGGCATGCACAACGCTGAATTAATATACATTCTCTAATGAGAAGCTGGCACTTTCCTGTTATAATGGTATATAGAACATTTCCTTTTGTCAGAAGTTTTTTTTTTTT
>NC_034594.1:111987631-112012963 GCF_900095145.1 Mus pahari | reverse complement strand
ATTCATGTGACACTCAATGCTATTGTTTGGAGATTGTTTCATCTATCTATCTATCTATCATCTATCTATCTATCTATCATCTATCTATCTATCTATCTATCTATCTATCTATCTATCATCTATCTAAGAACAGAACTACTCATGTTTCATAGATAATTTATTTCTTATTAAAACAATACATTTATAAAACAAGCACAAAAATATGATCACATCATTATGAATTTACTAATATTTACAAATAAACAATTTGCATTAGACATTTGTGTGTGTGTGTGTGTTGTAACTCTCAATCCTGCAGCCGCGCACATGGGAGACAGATGTTCTGTCACTCATCCACAGGCCAGACCTCTACTATATATTCTGACCATGCATTCTGATAGGCCACTTGTGTTTTAGATGTGTGTTTTGAGTTTCTATTGCTTGTTAGCTTTTAAAACGTTGTGTTTGACACCAGGGACAGAATAGAGCTTTACAAATTATATGGGAAGCACTTGTGCAGAACAGTAAAAGACAGAGAATTGTATTTAGTTTTATAAAAATGAAGATGTTGGAATTTGAGTATATTAGAAAACAGAAGAACAAACGTGGGAAGGACTAAAAGGAATAGGAGAAGAAAATGAAAACTTAAAGATATGGAAATCGGCTAGCCTAAACATAAGAATATTGAAAAAAGTAAGTTAAGCAGATCGACACTTTTGTTAGTGTGTATTAAAATATCTATATGTATATAGATATTCACACATATTAAAAAAGAGAGAGAAAAGAAACCACACACAGGAAGAAACAGGAATTAAAGTACTTACCGCTCATTTACCTTTCATCAAATTAAATGTGATCAAAGTTTTTTTCTACAAACCGAATCTGGAATTTTTGTATAAATCAAAGCAATTAACGGATAATTCTATATCTTTTTTAGTTTTCCTTCTAACACTTTGAACTGGATTGCTGCTCAGTCCTCTTTTTTGCATGCATTGCTCTGTGGTGCTGTCATTTAGAGATACGCTTGCGGGCAAGACTGCATTGCATGGTGAAGCCTGAGCTGGTAGGCTTCAATACACATCATAGCTGGAGAACGGTGCAGAGCATGTATTAGAAGAGATATCTTTAATTACACTAAATATCAGAATTCTGGACATACCATGCAACATACTGTCTGCGAACAGGAAAACACTTTAAGTAGTAAGTATGAATGTGGAAAGAACAGAAATTTTCTTGCAAACTGCTTGCCTTCTCATGGTCTGAAAGGAAAAAGAGTGACCAGGAAGGGACACTTGAGCAAAGCTAAAAAGCAAAGTGAAATGTAGGACCAACTATGTCTTGCTTCTCTCCCTACTGATATAAATTGTATGAGATGTGTCATGAGTCATGTTTGGATTTAGAGTTTCAAATTTTACTTACTATGATACAATTTAAAATAACATTCCCCAGATGTAACAAGTCTCTTACCTATAAATAGCTCAATCAGATTTGCTCGCATTAAAAGAAAATCTTGGTCTTTTTTTTTTTTTTTTTTTTGAAAATCTTTAAAAGTTGATTCTCAAATGTGAAAAATAAATGCTGCTGTATGAAACCTTCATTATTTTATTTGCTTAAGATTATAGCAAGAATACAAATTAAGCCATTTACCGCTCCAGATTTAGAGAAGTTTGTGAACAAGATCATTTCTGTAATATGTTTGAAATATCAATAAAATTACAGATATAGGAAATTCTTAAAAATGAGTAACCACTAACATAGATACATATGTAACTAAATACACATGTTTATTGAACTGATTTTGTCTTGGCATTAAAAAATTTGTTTAAAAAGTCTGTGATGGTTAGCTTTAATTGCCATCTTGAGACAATATAGGGTTACTCAGAGAGAGGATCTCTGAAGAACTGACTATATTGTATTGGCCTGTGGGCACATTTATGGGTATGTCTTATTTAGGATTTCTATTGCTACAGTGCAATGCCATGACCAAAATGCAAGTTGGGGAAACTTCACATTGCTGCCCATTGTTAGAGGAAGTCAGGACAGGAACCAAAACAGGCCAAATAATCTGGAGGCAGGAGCTGATGCAGAGGCCATGGAGAGGTCCCGCTGAGTGATTGGCTTGCTCCCCATGGCTTGCTCAGTCTGCTTTCTTATACAACCCAAGGCCACCAGCCCAGGGATGGCACCACCCATCATGCCCTGCATCCATCACTAATTATGAAAATGCCTTACAGCTGGGTCTTATGGAAGAATTTTCTCTGTTGATGTTTTCTCCTTTCGGATAACTTCAGCTTGTGGCACATTAACATAGACCAGCTAGCACCGCGGATTCATTACCTAATTGATATGAGAAGATACAGTTCACTGTAGATAGCACCTTCCCCTGTCTTCCCTAGACAAGCTCTTCTGAACTGTGTAAGTGGAGAAATGCAGCTAGGAGCAAAGAGATAAGGAGCTCTGCATGCATTCTTTTCTGTCATCTTGCCTGTGGATATGACGGGACTAGCTGGTTGAAGTTTCTGTTGTCTGACTGCCAACAGCAATGGATTGTAATCAGGAGCTGTAATCGGGAATAAAACTATTTCCACCCAAGTAGCTTTGTTTTCAGGTATTTTATCACTAACAAGAATATAAATTGGTACAGAGGCTGTGATAGACATGACTTCTATGCCTTGGAGTGTTTTTATGGGAAGAACTCTATTAGATAATAGAATGTAAACTCTATTAGATAATATAAATATTAGATACATTAGTCTGGATAAGTCATTAAATGTTCAAAGTAAGGCTTATTTAATAGGATAATTTAGTAGGAGGTTGGAAGATGGGAATGCTGAGAGAAATGAGGACACTTGACAAAGACGTCAGGGAAAAGGTTAGGGACTATTCTATCTATGTAATATGTTGGCTAAGAGTCTGGGCTGGTGAGGCTGAAGCTGGAAAGCAGCTCTGGTTCTTTAGGAGATCTGCACCACAGAACTGAGCCCTCCAGGGCTTCATCAGGTTAATAGGAAAGTGTTTCCTTTAGGTCACCATCTCCCTTCATCCCTGGTCAACTTGACATAAACAGTTTTAGTACAAAAGGGCATATCAACAATCAGAACAAATAAAACCAAATCCAGCAGGTCAAATATCAAATACCCCAGACTCTCATCTGAGACTCCTCTGCAGGGCTCCAAAGGGCTCAGGTACAGCTGGCGCCCTAGATGCCCAGGCAGCAGATCTTGGTAATACAAGTGGCATCAATGCGCTACTGCTTTTCAAGTTCCGGACAATAGAGACACGAAGAGCAGCTGAGGCCTGGCACAAAGACGCATGTTTGTAGTCACCATAGAAAGACCCCGAGGAGCCATTTTGTAGAGCTACAAAGGTGAAATGAAGACCCTAGGAGAGCGGAGATACCACGGCCATGGGACTTCTGCCGAGGTGAAGTGTATGTATGCAATGGGACAGATCTAAGTCAAAGAGAAAAGCTGCATGTGCTACTGGTGGCAGGCCTGGCAAGGTGGCTATACATACCCATATAAAAGGCCATATTAATAGCACACATTGACAAATCTTTGCATTTTATACAATTATCATTTCTAAATGATATCAATACTTGGCTTCATGCTAAGCCTAACCCCAAGTATGAAAATTCTGACTAAATATAAAAAGAACAGATTTGGGACTTTAAAACAACTTTTTCTTTTAGACAGTGTTTTGAATTCATCCCTGTTGCTGTGATATAGTCAATGTGAAGTTCCTATCCCCTTCGGGACCTGCAATCCTTTCTCCTATTTTTCCATAAGAGTCCCCAGTCTCCATCCACTTTTGTTTGTAGGTATCTGTATCTATCTGAGTTAGCTTCTGGGTGGAGCCTTTCAGGGGACAACATGCTCCTGTCTGTAAGTATTGCAGAATATCATTAATAGTGTTAGGGACTGATGCTTGCACATATGTAGCAGACATGCAGCTTGGTCTTCATGTGGATCAATTGGAGCAGGGGCGGTCCGAAAAATCTGTTCCCAGTGTATGGGATATTCTTCTAGCTGGACTGCCTTTTCTGGCCTTAGAGGAAAGGAAGTGACTAGACTAGAAAAGACTTGGAAGCACCAGGGGGAGGGGATATCCAGGGGACCCCACCCACTCAGAGGAGAAGAGAATGTGGATAGAGGAAGGATTATGGGAGGGGGTGACCTGGAGGGGGAAGTAAGTAAAGTCAATAAGTAAAAAAAAAATAATTTAAATAAGAGAGAGATTCTGTTTTAAAATTTTGACTGCATTTGTTCATAATGTTTCCACTTACTATAAAACATTGTTTTAGTTTCCACTGAGGTATAAATGGATCTTTCATCTCTACTAGAAGAGACAGGATGTGTAAAGGTGCTTTCTGGGGGAAGTGAGCCATAGGCCTTAAGATCATAGTAACTGATTTGTAATGTATTCTTTATCATATTATGCAATGGAATACGTGTGAATAGATGTCTATCACGTTACTAGCAGACACTGTCCATTAGAAAATACATGTAATCTACACATTTTTTTGTGTGTAGCATGGTTTGTGATGTCATTGTTGCTTTTTATCGTGACAATGATGATTATGATGGTAAGTCCAATACTCCAGTTGGTTAAACTACATGGCCAGGAAGGAGTACTTGATGAAATACTCCTTAAAGATAGGTCCATAATGAACTGAATTTTAATAGATTAGTAAAAAACTTTGAATACTAGCCTTTAATAACACAAGATGAGTTTGGATCTGGGAGGAATTCTAATTTCAGAGGCATATAATAAGGGTCCCCATTGACTATGCATCTCTATAAAACAGTAATTCTGAACCATCTATGTGACTGAAGTACGTGCTGCCAAGGTCCTGTGAGTAGAGAGAAGCACATAACTCCTATATCAGAGTCAAATCATGCACTTTTAGTTTGGAATGCTTTAAAAAATGGATTAAATAGAAGAATTGAAGTTTATCTTGTCAAAGTATTTAAGGATAAATCACACAAAGATTGGAACCTGATATTCAGAATACCAAAATATTTCCTGAACACTCATGTCAATGTGACAAGACTGAAATAGATTGTATCATACTGGGGATAAGTTTGAGACTAACCAGAGAAGTGTATGAAGAAGGGGTCTGCCCTGGCTTCTCATAGGCCTTGGTGCTGACTCATGAAACATGACACCAGATGCCCCTGGATTCTGGAGAGGGTACCTTGACTGAGCACATCAGGCACAGACATGATAGTAAGCAAGTCACTGAGTCTTTATGATGTCAATAGCATGAATATTATTATCTCTTTTAAGAAAAATAGCCATTGAAGTAAGCAGGGCAACACATCTGTAGACACTCATTATTTCTAATGACATTATAATCATTGTGCAATGAGAACCTCAGTATAAAGCAAGATTGAGCTCGGCACACTTCAATTATACATCTTTGTGTCTGGTAAACTGTCCCGAGTTTCTCCAGAAAGCCCACAGGTACCTAGAGAAGCTTCTTGAAGACTGCATTTGATTTCTCATTAAAGACTGTTGAAAAAGTCTTCCTGAAGATAAAACCTAAAATACAACCTAAAGATAAAACCTTAAGCACACACAATCTTCTGTGGCAGTCACTTAGACACAGACCAGAGCATCTGTTTATCTGTGGCATGATGAGATGACTTGGGAAATTGGCTTCTAAAAATTTTGATTTATATCATTATTTGTCATGATTATTCCCAACCACAGAAAAAAATTCATGAAATGCTATGTATGATAAGTATAATATGTGAAATATACCTTATTATTTTGATACTAGAAATGAAATAAAATTATGAACCAGATTTAGTATTACTCTACACCCCAAGTTCATATGGTGCCTCTTTTGTGAAATCTACTTCAGGAATATTTATGAACCAAAGGGACATTTTGCCAAATTCCTGTATATCTTAGCTACAGATTCTTCCAGACTTTATAAGAATGCTGATGTTACATACTGCAAAATATTTACATAAAAAATTATTCCTTTCTTCAGGAATTAAAATTAGAAATTTAAATTTCTGTTTGAAAAAAGTACCTTGTTTCATGAGTATTTTGATCGGAAAAAAAATTTTCTATGTGTCTCTTCTTTGTCATTTAAATGCAATCAAATATATATATATATATATATATATACATATATATACATATATACATACATAAAAAATAAAAACACTGAATTATAGCAAAACATATTTTATAGTAAAGTTAGAGATTTTATTATTTTAAATATTTATCATTTTAAACCTGTTCTGTCCGTATTTTTTCAAGTTACACTAAGCACAACAGAGATGTTGGCTACGCTGTTAATATCAGCATGCAAAATGTTGCAGAGCACTTGAAATAATTGCTTTGCAGTTAATCATATATATGAGTTGATATACACATATGCACATGAATGTAAAGTGCTTAATCCAAGACAGAAGACAAGGCCATCTGGATACTGGTAGATTGTTTATTTTTCAAGCCACTCAGTCACAGAAAATGGACTACACCAGGAAAAGTCACATAGATTGGAACAGATTAAATATGCTCAGAGTACTGACTATGGGAGCTTTTCCTGCACCTCATCTTTCACAACAGGGTTTCTGTGTCTAGAGAAGTGGTCCAACCTTCCCAACACTGTGACGCTTTAATATAATTCTCCATGCTGTGGTGACCTTCAACCACAAAATTATTTTGCTAATATTTGCTAAAAACTGCAATTTTGCTACTGTTATGAACTGTAAAGTAAATGATATCTGATTTGCAGCCCCTGAAACATGGTGTTCTACACCTCCCAGGGGGTTGTGACTTCCAGGTTGAAAGCTTCCATGCACCTCTCTTCATGTACCCACTCTCCTCACTCATCTCTGGCCTACTGCTAAGCTATGTGTGGAGTCCCTACTGTTTGTGGAATGCTATGCATTGAGCTATATATTTCATTACACTTTCTATCACCTATTAGGATGTCTTGGCAGATATATTTAAAATATTGAAAACATTTGAAATATCATAAATGAGCACAGAAAGACACAGAAAATTAGCAGAAACTGGTATGGCCTTTCAATGAATGTCCCAGTTGCTAAATTTGGAAAGCCACATTTTGCTATATACCATACACGACTAGGATGAAGAAGATCCCAAGCAGAGCTATGCAAGTCTACCACATTCCGTTTCTGACTGGAATGTGGAGAAGGCTATACCACGTGCGGATGTCTTGGCTTTTTCTTTATCTGAATTTCCTTTCCCTGGACTACATCAGAGGCTCAAACTTCAGGAACCTTTGCTAGCATTGGTACTTGATGACATAATTGACTACTTAGGGACATTGATTGGCCTAACATAGAACTCATTCATTTCTTGCTCTTTCCACAGGCATTATGCTGCTATGTCTTCAAGGACCCAGATTTCCAAATCTCCTCCCTTGATAACTTTAATGGAATCCTCCACAAATCCTGAGGAATGCACAAGGAAAACACTTGGCAGAGCATGCAGGTGTTGAGAGTTTAGATCTGGAAAGAGGTCCACAGATCCTTTCCCACTCCACAGGTCCACAGATCCTGTGTGCTCAGGATAAAGACTCTGAGATGAGTCTGTGTGGTGTGCCTCAGAAAAGGAAAATCGTCCTGGTAGTGAGAACCATAATTCTCGTTCACAACTGCAAATATTTCCAAATAGAACTGTGTCTTCATTAAAACTACCCAAACTTCACACTCTTCAGGAGATCTGTTAATATTTGTGTGCCACTTTCAAGCCTAGAAAAGACAACGGAAGAGTAAAGAGGACGTGTACAAACTGATTAGAGGTAGATAATTGCTGCTGTTCCCTCTATAACAAAATAAACTATGGTGCTAAGTTCTTAGAGATAAGGTAGAGTAAGGTTATTGGAGGGGAGATTCCTACAGGTTGATGGCTATGGAGAGATGTAACATAATTTATAAGTATGCTCATAACTATTCATGTACATGAGCAGCAGTGTGTAAGTCTATGCATCGTCCTAGGGGTTGTATTCCATCTCACCCTCAGAAAAGCATGGTGGTATTCTCCAGATGAGAAAGCAGCAGTGGAATGAGTTTCAACTCCCACTCCAAAGAGCAAAGAGGCTCTTTATTCCCTTCCATCCTGGCGCCCCCCAAGTCTAATACTTCTCCTTGAGTTCTTTCTTTCTTTCTTTCTTTCTTTCTTTCTTTCTTTCTTTCTTTCTTTCTTTCTTTCTTTCTTTCTTTCTTTCTTTCTTTCTTTCTTTTTTTTGTCTGTGGAAGAAAACCCGTGTACCCTGAAGGCATCCTCCTAGGGTTCAAACAACAGCATGAGGTTCTTAAAAGGATGCGTGGGTTGTTGGAATCTTAAAGGCAGGTAGAGGTAATAAAGATGTTTTGTTTAGGTTTCAGGTCTCAACTTTGCTTCCCCCAGGCCGCGGTGACCATAGGGGATTCAGAAAGTTTCCCAGACATCTGGACAGCTAGATATAGTTAGAGAGGATGTCATCAAGTAGATTAACTCAACAGTCATCTATTGTACACAATACCATTGCCTAATGAATGGAATAGCTTATGCTAAAGTGAGACAATTTGCTTTCACAAAGTGCCATCTACTTACTCTTTGATACCTATAACTTTCCTGGCAGATTGCTCAAACTTACATGTATTATAAGTTGGCCTGTAAAAACAATAAGGTATTTGAACATTTGATATGGCTTAAATAAACCCTTCATTTGACATAAAATGTATTCGTTCTATTTTTTTCCTTTGAAATGGCAAATTTAAGGATGTAAATGAAGCATAATTAAAGGCAAGAGAAGAGAACTCTACTAATAATCATTTATTTGTGCAAGTATTGTCATAGAGATGAAGTCAAGAGAAGCTATCAATGGCAGACAGGACAGTAAATGCAAATATCTCTCTTAGATCAATACTATTACATTGTTACCCTGCTGATATGACTATAAACTTAATGCAGTAAGTTAATTTACTAACATATTGTAAATAGCAACACAGAAAACAATATCTGACCTATATATTCCACAATCTAGTGAAAATAGTTTTACAGTTCATTTATTTTAAAATACTTGTAGGCTAGCTATCAAATTCACCATTTAAGCCTACTTTCCACATTTTATATTTTTGTAGACTGAATGACTCTTCTATTTCTATACCATTAAACTTAACTATTAGAAGCTATTATAAATATATCACATTTAGTAACAACTAAATACTGGTAGGCTATTAAAAATATTATACTTATAATAGTGACATGCTAGTAATTATAAAATAGCATGTTTCATTTTAGTTTGGTTGAGTTTCATTTCTACTTGTAGTTTATTCTTTGACAAATGTGTACACCTATGTAATTCATATTGATCATTACACATACACACATCACACACACACACACACACACACACACACACACACACCCCTCTTACCCTTCTTACCCACTTTGGATCTTTTCCCCTTTCTAACAAGTACCCTTTGTATTTTTATGTCTTTAAAAAAATTACTGAGGTTAATTAGGGTTGCTTGCTTACATGAGTATGGGTGTATAATTATTCACCAGTGGCTACTCAACTGAAGAAAAATGACTTTCCCACCTCCTAGCAGCTATTAACTGCTAACAACCTCTCAGCCAGGCATGGGGCCTCAGAAACCCATACATCATCCATGCAGGAAAGTTGGAGGGCTCAGTCCTGTACAGATTTCTCTGACAGTAACCATAGCTGCTCTGTGTGTGACTGTAACAGCCATAACATTCAGATGGCACAGTACAGCAGCACTCCCCTGCATCCGTATACTTTATAATGCTCCACCCACAGTGTAGAGTCCCATAACAACCAAGAAAAAAAAATCTCTCATGACTCTATAACTGAAACCCGTGTTTCTTTTCTTTGATTCTCCATGCCAATGCTCCTGTGGAAGTCCCCAAACGTCTAGAACCTGTCATATAAATGAAGCCTCTGAATGATACTGTCATTTAGACTTTGTTTTAATTTGTCTAGTGAATAAGTTTGGTGTACTTTAAAGAAGAAAAGGCTAAAAGACAACACTGTTAGGAGTTCAGTTTAAGTTAATTTCAAAGATAATTTTCTAATGAGGATCCCATGGTATCATAAAGATGTTTCATTGTGGAAATGAGGGAAACATTCTTTCAGGGATTTTTTTGAACTTGGATATCTCCAATCTGTATCTTTTTATACACACCAATCATGACATCGGATGAGTCACTTAACCAGTAGTTATCCCTCTGTGGAAAAAGTTTGATAACGGTGATGATGATAATTGTACTTCAATGTTTATTACTGCTGCTATTTTTAACGTTATATTGTAGTTAAAATGATAGTGGGACCTGTAGAGATGGCTCAGGAGTGCAGGGCCCTGGTTGTTCTTCCAGGGGACCCAGCTTCAATATCTAACATCCACATAATATCTCACAGCCATCTGTAACTTAAGTTTCAGTTATCTGATGCGCTTCACATACAGTGCACATGTGGAGAGACACACAGGCAGAACACTCGTACACATAAAATATACATACAACATTCTTTGCTTTTTCTTTTATTGAAAATAAATTGTTTTCTAATGCAATATGTTCTGATTGTAGTTTCCCTTCCCTTTGTTCCTCCTCCCAGTACTTCCCCACATTCCTAAAGTGATTTTAAAGGTTAAAAATACCATTAATTCCCAAAGTTTTCATGTAGACGGCCATGACCCTGATTAGAGGATGGCTAGTGCTTATGTTGAGAAATACTATGAAGACATGCTGAGTAAAAGAAGGACAAATAGATACAATGGACCATGGAGTCCAGAAATTGACCCATACAAACATATTCAACTGGTCTTCAAGACAATGAGAAAAATGCCCTTTTAATAATGGTGCTAAAACAATTAGATATACACAAACAAAAGGAATTCAGACATATATTTTCATAGAATAACTCAAACTGGTTTATAGATCTCAATGCAAAATTTGAAACGAATTAAATGTTTACATGAACATAGAAGAATGAGCATAATCCATAACAGAAAGAATTGAGAAAATGGATACCAATAGAAATTTCTATTTGAGCTTTCCTGGAAGTACCATCAAGAGATCGAGACAAGCCAAAGAACTAGAAAATATTGCAAAATTAAAGTCTGAAATATATACTAGTCATTTGTTCTTGATAAATAATTTTTATTAAAAATATTTACACTCTCAAAACTCAGGAAAACAAATAACCACATTAAAAACAACTAACAAACACAAGACAAAGAAGATGGCATGGCAGGTAGAGACACTTGTCATGAAGCCCTAGGACCTTGTTCAACCCCTGATATGCAGCCAGTAGAAAGAGAGAACTGGCTCCAGCAAGTTGTTCACTGATCTAAACATGTGTGTCTACATGTGTTCCCCTAACCTACACACACAGAATAAATTAATGATGTAAAATGAATAAATAACAATTAGCAAATACCTCACTAATGGGGATATTCGTAAGAACAAAAAGAGAGAAAACACTCTACACCATACGTCATTGGGAAAATGCAAATAGAAATGTTAATAAAATGGTATACACAGTGCGCCCCTATTAGGATGGGAAAGGTGAAATCTCAAACATAGCAATAAGAGCTGGTGAGGATGGGGAGCAACAGGGATAGAACAAGACAAAGAGACTCTTGACCTATTTGACATGAGTATTCTACTCTCTGCCTTTTGACACATGCATTCTGGTAGGAGAAAAATATACCAAAGATGAAGGAGGAGGAGGAGGAGGAAGAGGAAGGGGGAGGAAGAGAAGGGGGTAGAGGAGGAAGAGAAAGATGGAGAAAAAGGAGGAGGAGAAGAAGGAGAAGAAGAAGGAGGAGGAGAAAGAAGGAGAAGGAGAAGAAGAGTGGGAGGGGTAGAAATGGGAGGAGGAAAAAGAAAGGAAAATAAAAGAAACATAAATGTGAACAAAATAACTACAGGAAAGTCATTTGACAAAATTAAATCATAAATTGATTTACCCTATATGAGTATGATTATGGAAGACCTGACAGAGGAAACAACATTTAACAGGAGACCTACACATTAAAAATGAACACACTGAGCAGAAAGGGGTTGGAAAGGACATTCTTCAAAAGTTAGATAATGACATCCTGGTACCGACAATATTTGCACAAAAGTAAAAGAAACCTAACACCAGAAAGTGACTGAGCAAGGGATGAAGTGTTCTGATGTTTGGGCACATAGGAGGCAGGCAGGTCATCCGAAGCTTTGCAAACCACTGGAAACATGAGGTTCAACCAGAGTACGGAGAATTCATAGAAGGGTCTGAAGCAGGGGAGTGGAGTGAAATGATTCATACCTCTAAAGGTTCTTCCTGTCAGCTGTGAATAAAATGATGGCAAGATTAGATATTCGAAACCAAGCAGGAAGCAAGTGCATGGGGCTGGGGGAAGAAAACTAATCAAAGCTTAGAGAAGAGAGTTGATGTTAAAAAATTGAAGAATTGAAAATACATTAAATGTTTCCTGGAAATAAAGTAATGTGCTTTGGTGCATAATAATACATGGGATAGGGTAGGGAGGTCTCAGTGGTAGCAGGCAGACCCTGGTCCAGTGGGCAGCTGAAGGTGAGAGTCTGGTTCAGGCACAAGATCGGCATGACACTGTGTCTGTTCACAACCAACCTGATTACCATCCTAAGTCTTGGAAATGTTACCTAAGCTCAAGTTGGATCTCACTGTCTAATGCTACTGACATTGAAGTACCAGTGGCTGAGATACCCACATGGACTGCATGGTGCATGATAGTATGGAAAAATAAATGACCATCTCAGGACCTGCGCAACTATTTGGTGTTTCCTTCAGTTGAGCACTCAATAAAGATGAACAGATACTAAGTGTGTATATAGTAATCTCATTTTTATGAATGTACATAAAAATGAAAATAATGTATGAAATGTAAAGTGGTGGAAACTATCAAATATGTCATCTAAGACACCAGGAAATACATTTATTAAGTTCATTTGTGAACACAACATGTTATTGTATTACCAAACATATAGTTTCATGGTAAGGCATTCATGTGACTGGGTACATAAGATGTAATAGAATGATCAAAAACCTTGGAAACTATGGGAAATACGAATTTTAATCATGGAATTTTTAAGTAGCTCAACTATTTTTCAGTTCCATAGCAGTAGAATATAGTTCCGTGTAACTTTGTTTTTTTGTTTTGTTCTCTCATTTCATCTGGGAAGGTGACTGTCAGGCAAACATGAGTGCCTGAGTGTGGCTCCACAGAGCCCATGTTAACAAGGCAGTCATGATAGTATGCCTGTCAATCTTGGACTGAGGGCATTGAGGCAAGGAGAGCCCTGAAACTCGCTAGCTAGAATCTGTGAGTTCCAGGTACAGGGAGAGACCTGTCCCCAAAATTATAGTAGAAAGTGATTAATGATCCCATACCATCACATGCATATAAACATGGACACATGTACAGAAAAAATGTAAATCCATAGATAATACATATAGACAGATATATACTCAGTAAGTAAGTAAGTAAGTAAATAGATTTTATAATATGTATTTTCTCATTAGAAATTTCAAGTTATTTCTTATAGTTGTATATTTGAAGACAACCAACCTGAGAGCCAGGAAGACACATTAGGAACTTACACTACTTTAATATCTCTATAAAAGGGACCTCATTTTTCCTGGAGTAGATGTTTTTCCCAATTTGGAAGTAAACAAGTTCTCCTTCTTAGGCCTGAGATCCTGGTGGTGTGTGAGTGTGAACGTTTGCTAATTCCAAACATTCCCTAGGGCAGCAGTTGTCAACCTGTGGGTCACAAGCACTTTGGCAAGCCTCTCCCACCAAAAATATTTACATCACACTTCATACCAAAATTACAGTTATGAAGTAACAAGAAAATAATTTTATGGTTGGGGATCACCACAATACAAAGAACTGGATTATAGGGTCACAGCATTAGAAAGGTTGAGAGTCACCGGTCTGGGACATGTGGCTCTTCATAACTAGGTTCACAGACAAGAAAGGGAAGTTTCCGAAACTAAACACTATTTTTGGAAGTCCTTCCTGATGAATCAGTAGCCTTCCTGTTTTTCCATTATTCCCAGGAGAAAAATACAAAGTTGTGCATGTATTGGTGGTAGCAAAGCTGAACTCTCCTTCAACGATTAATACTTTAAAAGGCAGAGCCTCATAGATGATATTAAGTTTACTGCAAGTCTGTTGAGCTGGAAGACAGCCCAACTGACTCATCAGAATACAGAACCAGGTCGCACAGTTTCTTGGATTCTTCTCAAGTCTTTTCCTCCACAATTAGATTCTAAAATAACCATGAGAATAAGTAAAGAAAGTTGTTAGCCAATTGAGTCTAGATATTCCTTCTTTATTATGAGCTGTTTGGCATCAAAGAACGGAGACAATGAAGCCTGCATTCAGTCCTTAAGGAATTAAGTCCAAAATGTCAGCCTCCTCAGCATGGTGGCAGTGGAGTAGATGCCTATATCATGAGGGCTGGGACTACACAGCACAGCCAAGGGCAGGCTAGGGGCCTTCATGACATGCATGATCAGCAGCATAGAGAGGATCAACTTGTCGAAATTCAAGGGTGCAATTCATTCAAGGTAAATAGCCCCATCAGCAGCCTGAAATAAGTTTAAGGGAAAAGCCCTGACAACCTGCCCACTCTAAGGAGTGATGCTGTCTAGCATATAGCTGGCTGTCCCAGTGCTGGGACTGCACAGGCTTGGTGAGCTACAGAGACATGAGCATATTTGACCTCCTATTTTATGAAAACAGAGTTCACCTTCCCATCTTCATAGTGGCACCATGTTCAAAAAATTCCACAGCTCCTGAAGGCTCCTGTCCTAAAGTATGTACCAAACAATAACATTGAAAGCCAATTACATTGCTGCATCCGTGTGAGATAGAAGATATCTTGCAATGGGCTCAGAGCTGAATACAGAATTTCATTAATAAACCTTCACAAAAGATATATCATTGGCAAAATAAGAAAGCTATCCCTCTGGAAACTGGATGTAGGACCACGTGGGAAGAGGTTGTCCACTGTTTCTCAGCATTTTCTCACTCTGCTCCCAAGGGTCTAACATGTCAGCTTCCTACATCCTTCTAACCACTGCTTCTTCTTCCAGCCCATCCTCTAGTCCCTACTGCCTACTGAAGCAGAGAACGGGGTAGCTTTAATTGCTCATGACTGCATGCACATCTCCATCTGAGGTTGAATTTTAAGGCAGGAAATGCATTTAAGACTCTGAGATACTTTAGCACTCCCCCACACAAGGCAACAGCATAGATTTTGATTCTATACTTAGAAAAACGCCTCCGTCCCTTTATAGAACACGGCTATGATTGTTTCCACTACAGCCATCTCAAGTTCTGCTTGGCTAATTTCCACTCTGCTCATTTATCTCTTATTCTTTTCATGTACAAATGAGCTGTGTTGGTTAAACATTGTCCCACTCCAAATTCTCCTTCTCATACTGATGTCTGCTTCCCTGTACCTTTATTTCACTTTGTTTCTTATAGGAAAGAACATCTGATTCTTTTTAACACCCTGAAGTCCAAAACATGTTTATGATAAACAGGTGCAAGCAATAACTACAAATTTTTTTCTGTTCAAAACATTCCTAAGCCTTACATGTTAAGTTATATTATTTAACTCCAAATTAACTTTCTGCACTTTTCTTCTCTTTGAGTAAATTGCTGTTCTGACATTTCCTCCATCATGTCTGTGCACAACTTGTATTTGTAAGTTTTATTTAGAAAACAATATCATAGAGCATGTCACATAATATTTCCATATATTTCAGAGGCCTATATAGGCATCAAATGCAAAAGGAATTGATTCACTGATACAAATTGTTTTGGAGCCCCAGGGGCCATGTACAGTATGACAGAAAATGGATTCAGTAACCAAGAGAAAGGGAGACTGCTGCAGAGCTTGGAACACATAGAGTAAGGGGAAGGAGCTTTGCAAAGGAGGAGCCTGGAAAGCAGGAAGAAGACAGACATGCTGATGTCTAGCATCCACAGGAAAGGGGGTCTCACCTAGGAGAAGAGGGCTCTGTGCCTTGGCCGTGTCCATTGTATAAGTCAAAGGTGGGAAGATGCTAGTTGTTGGAGACTATCACAACTGAAAAGAAGGGCAGAAATTATAATTGTTCCAATGGTTAAATAGAGGTAAAAAAATTTAAAAGTGTTCTTCTCCACTTCCAAAGGAAATAAAGATTTGTAGGCAAGGAAGACATCAGCACAGGGGAAGAAGAGAACACTGGCAAGAAGTCTGATCAAATGTCAGCAGGGCCAACTTCTGATGCTTTGCTAACAACACACAACTCTTTAGGGAGAATCTGTCTGTGTTTGGAAATAGCTTACAATGTAATGACAATAAAGTTTAACCTACTGGTAAAACTGCCATAAATATTAGCATATCTGACCAAAAACTTGAAATTAAAATAAGAAAAGGATGGATCCTTGGCATCATATAGACAAATCAATGCATTATTTGCAAAGATGGACGTATTTACAGCACCTTGGAAAGGGCTATACAGACAGTACCTAGCCTGCATTAGACAACCCTCCTGCTCTATTGAGATGCTATTTAACTTTTCTTCAAAGGACAAGCAGATGCTTGTGAGATGTTAGATTTACAATCTATGTAAATATCATAGCGCCCATGTTAAAACTCCTCACAGGAAGTCATTTTCTATTTAAAACCTGAATGTGGGGAAATAGCCAATGATGGCATTTCTTTTGTTTTGAAGAACTAACATTTTGTGTGAAATAGTCTAAGTTCTTGTCCTAACATATAAAATATAAGATTCTACAGGCATTTTGTCCAATATAATTTTCTCTTTAGGGAAAAAAAAATCCCTCAAAACACAATGGTAAATTGTCCTTTCTGGCAAAAGAGTTTCTCTATGTCATTACTGGCAGCCTCAGGGAAAACAACTTTAAAGATCTGTGTGTGCCTGCAATATGTGCTCATGTACAGTCAGGTATGCTTGGGAAATTGAGCCATGCTGGAAACTGATCAGAGGTAAGAGCTTCTCTAAAGGGTGGGTTTTCTTGTTTGTTTGTGTGTTTGTTCCTTTTTTGTCATATTTTAAATAAGTAGATAAATGAATACATAAGTAAATGGTATACTTCTCTAACAGAGAGTTTATAAAATCCAGACAATTAGGAGCTTTCTACTGGATGTTAACTGGATCCCTTTCCCCTAAGAAAGACTCAGTAGTCCCTCAAGCAAAAGCTGTAGTTCTGTTGTACCTTTCCTGGCTTCAGGAGGATGCGCATTGGGATCTGAGGGTGGGCAGAAGGGGAGAGAGCTGTGTAGTGCACTGAGTAGAGGTTTTGTCATTGTAAGATGTCTTTAGCAAGTCTCATACTCTACATTTTCCAGTCAGTGTCATGAAGCAGTTCCCTCTTTTCCATGGATGCCTGGAGTGTTCACATGAAAACAGCTAACCTATTCCTAAGAGAAACTTGGCATGGACTACTTTTGTCCTCATCCAGTGAACCTGTTTAAGCACTGGTGTTATTTGTTGCTGATGATCAATTAAAGCTCTGGGAAAAAATTTCCTCAAGCACTGATTTGAAACTGCAGCAAATGGGAGAAATTCTGTGGCACAGTGACAGTAAACCTTAGCCTGGCACCTATATATTCTGTGGTGAAAAATCCTTTCTATTTTTTATTGCATTTCCATTCTGGAAAGTGTCTCTTAAGCATCATTTCTAGAAATTTGGTGTCTCATGTCTCTCTCTGAGCCCTAACACCACAGACACAAGTTCATGGTATACACTCCTCTTCCTGTCCCTCTCCTTGGTTCTCAGTCTTCAGCCATTGATACTGCTTTAGAATGCTTTAGGGCGTTTTACAGTTTCATAAAAGTCCTATCGTGTGCCATGTAACGTATTATCTCTTGAAAGATTCCAGGTTTCATAATCTCTCATAATTTAACATGAATTAGCTCCTTGTATTAGTCAATGTAAGGTAAAATATTATACAATTAATTTTCATAATGAATGATGTTATATTTGCAGAAACTCTTGAGAATATAATCTATGCTATTTTTAATGCTGATTTATTTATAAACATAGTTAATTGATATTTTGTGTAAGTAATCAACTGTTTTTTCTTATAAAGGATGTTATATTAGTCTTTGTGCTTCTGTTTGTAGTTTGTGTTTAGATTTCCAAATCAGTCTTCAGAGGTAATTTTTTCCAGTTTTATTTCCCCTTTTTAAAAAAGATGTGTGGCTTTCAGAGCTGCCTCCATCCCACTCTTCTGAATGGTCTGGCTTCCATAATTGTCCTGTTAAGCTGATCAATATTCAGGTTTGAGCCCTCCCTAGCAACCTCTCTTTACAAAGTATTCTGTATACTTTGCAGTCTATTGTATAATAGGACTGAGGCCTAAGTCCTATTCTTATGCCTAATCTTATGTCCTTGGAAAACTAACGTTCTAACAGGTGAAATGACAGTTTTGGTTAGTACTGAGTTTGTTGGTGCCCAACTAGAATCGTAGCCTGCAAAGGCTGAGCAATGAAAATTGTCAGATAACTTTATGAATAATTGGAAAATGTTAATATAATTATTTAAGTGGGTAAAGAATAAATGAGATAACATAACACAATACACTATGGATGTACATTTAAGAGTACGAAGTTTGAAGGACAAAAAGGAAGTTATAATACTGGTGTATTAATAATCTACAAACAAGAGAAACTGTGTATAACGTGACCCGCATCTGTTTACAGGCACATCATCGAAAGACCATACTCCAGTTATCACTCAATGAAGACATTGCTTCACACCCAACTCTTCCACAGCACAGCACATCAACATGATAGGTGACAGGTTTATTATATATATATTGTGGTTTAATATATATATATATATATATATATATATATATATATATATTAAAACCACAAGCAAAATATTTAGGTAATACATAGATTATATACTTATCTTTCTTATCTTTAGTAAAATGATTGTTAAATACAATTATGTTTCCACATCTTTATTTTCAGAAATCTGTGGTAACAATTAGTCTTATACAACTAGAATTATAAAATTTAACCTAATATTGATAGTTGGCTTTCATAATCGTGGTAGGCTTTTCCACATAATAAATATGGAGTACAATGTAAAGTATAATCCTGTACTTTAAGATTATATGAAAATTAAAATAGTTATAGTTATCCATATTAACCATAATGACACAGGAATCTGACAAATACATTTATCTGCAGTACAGTCACCTCAAAAGAGTTTAGAAGCCCTAATTTTGGGGTGTCATTTATCTAAAGAAGTATGAGGAAAAGGAGAAAAAGTTGTAGGAGATGACCATTTGCAAGAATCCAAATTTGGTCCATTTACTTACTGATTTTCACTCTAAGTGCTGTGAACTGAACTCAGGAACCTGCACATGAGAACCATACCTTCTTTCCCTGAACTATGTCTTCAGCTCTGGGAAAAACAGTGTTGTTCTATCATAAACAATGTGTATGGATGCTGCAATAGCAACAGTTGATTAATCCTAAAAGTTGACTTAAGTGAAAAAGCCAAGATGAATATGGCTGTTCATAAAAAATATAAACCATCTATCATCCAATTTCTATGTCTATGGAGTGTTACTCAGCCTTTATCTGAATAATCTCTTGGAACTTTTCATTAACATCTATATGATGTGGAAGAACATGATTCTTGAATTAAACCTCAGATTGGCAAGACCCTCACACCTCACAAGTAGTGTGACAGCAGTTGACTGTGGGATAATGTGAGTATGTCATCCCTGCAGTGGCCTTCACTGGAAGCATGAACTATCAAACACATTCACCCAGATCATTAGTGTTTATTTCTATGTCTCATCATATTTCATGGCTCGTCCAATGTTTCATGTATCAGTAAATAGGAGTGAGCATGTTCCCTGTCAAATATGGCCTCCTGAGCTGTTGCTGTACAATGCACTCAATTTTTTAAGTAAAACCAAAATATCCCGTGCACATCAGCCATTCCAGTTTGTTTAGGTACTTGCTTGATATGTTTTCTTTTTCTTTTCTGTTTTTTTTAATGTATCTTTTTAAAAATTAGATATTTGCTTTATTTATATTTCAAATGTTGTTTGTTGTTCCCTTTCCTGCTTTCCCCTCAGAAAATTCCTGATCCCTTCCCTACTCCCCCTGCTCACAAATCCTCCCACTCCTGCTTCCTGGCCCTGGCATTCCCTTGTACTGGGGCAGAGCCTTCACAGAACCAAGGGCCTCTGCTCCCATTGATGACCGACTAGACCATCCTCTGCTACATATGCAGTGGAAGCCATGAGTCCCACCACATGTACTCTTTGGTTGGTGATTTAATTCCTGGGAGCTTATTTTTCTTACAGTGAATTTTCTTTCTTACTACTCGCTCAGATCTCTGGAAAAAATTATATTAACTCATTATTTCTCCTCATGGGTCAAACTGTCATTCCAGTATAATAATATCCTGTAAATGGGACACCTTTTATACCCATGCCACACACAGACAGAACTAAATGGGTTCAATGACTATTAAAGCAAAAATTATAGAGATTACATGAAGTTAGGAGGAAACTGTATTGGAGGAGATTAAGAAGGACTTAGAGGTGAGAGTGGAGGGCGGAATCGATGGAGATGCGTGGCCAATCTTGCATAAGACACTTTATATAATTTATATATACTGCATAAATGTATTATATCATGGATGAAAATTGAATGCCTTTCTGAACACACATATTCACAAATTGTTCTATCACTTATCTTATTATTTTCACAATATATCTTAATACCTACTTAATTCTTTAAACTTCTCTTATCTGGGCTTTGATAGTGATTTCACATGTAAAATGTAGTACTTAACTGCGGGAAAATAATGAAGGATTCAATTTAGTCTTTTACTCATCTTGCCTTCAGAAATCTTGCTGAGATGAAAAGAATGATGACCTAAGTGTAGAAACTTATGAAAGCAAAGTAGGAGAGAGAAGAGACATCCATGAATATATCACAGAAGATGGGAAGCATATGGAAAATGGCCAGGTTAGCAATCTAGAACAGAAACACCTTCTTCATCTGTAAGAGCAAAGTTTTGACAGACGCTCGCGATTCCCATTCAAAACTGCGAGTGTGCAGTAGCATTTTTCTCATTATCTTCTAGAAGTGGAGTTAAGTATTGGTTGACAACTTGGAGCAACAATTAAAACTACACATGCATTATACTGACTAAAATAGTAAATTTGGATAGCAATAACTGTTGAAGAGGCTGTGGGATGCCCTATAAAATGAAATAGTCTCTTTGGCGATTTCTTTAGAAATTAAAGCACATTATAGAATAGAAACTGAAGTACATGTCCATGCTTGAATATGGATGACTTTTATAAGAAACATCACAAAAACGTTATTCATAATAGCTTTAACCTGCAAACAGCTGTGTTTTTGAGTACTAAATGGTAAAGGCACATTGATGAAATACAAGAGTACTTAGGAATGAAAGAAAAAAACAGATTTCAAAAAACGTGGATGAATCTTAAAATCGTTATGTGGAAAGGAGCAAGACAAAAGACTACAACACTGGGAGGTGTGTGTGAAAGAGAGAGAGAGAAAGAGAGAGACAGAGACCGAGAGAGACAGAGAGACAGACAGAGACAGAGAGAGACAGAGAGGCAGAGATACAGAGAGATTGGCAGAGGCAGGGACTGAAGAGACCTTCTGAAAGGAAGGATGATAGAGAGGGACAGCAGGAACTGGTAGGTGTGACAGTGTGTATCTTGATGGTGGTGATGTGATCATGGTTAAAGATAATTTTATAAAACAAATGCATTGGGCTGGTGCAAGGCACACATGTAGCAGAGGGATGCCATGTCTGGCCTCAGTGGGAGAGGACGCACCTATTCCTCCAGAGGCTTGATGTTCTGGGGTGGGGAAATATAGGGGAGGCACCCCCTCAGGGGCAGAGGGGAGGGGGAAGTGTGAGAAAATCTGTGAGGGAGAACTGGGAGGGAAACAGTATATGGGGTGTAAATAAATAAATAAATAAATAAAATGCAATAAATAAATAAACATGGCATATTTCCAAGAAATTAGTTTTATTTTACACCAGCAAAAGACTGAAGGTGAGGAGGTCTCACACTCAGAGGGTCAGTGTTCTTTTGAACATACAGAGACTGAATGAATGCACTATCCAAGTATAATAGCCTGGCTCCTTCTTCATTAGTCTCCTGGAAAAGGAGGGTGTGTGTGAAATCTTCTCATCAGAGAGAAAAAAATGTCAACTATTTCTAAGTTTAATAAGAAGTGACATCATTGCAGGTAGTGAAAAAAATCACAGTTACAAGCTCCATCTAGCAGCTTAATTGCCAAGTCAACATTAAAAGCCCTATGTTGATGTATCAGGGACAAACCGGGGATCATTTGCTGCCTGCAAGCATCCTCTAAGTTAACGATAGAGCTTCAAAACAAGCAAGGAAATCCCACAATTTTTTAAAATAAAACTGCACATGAAAAAGTACATTTGTTCTTATAAATACTTATAAATACTTATAAGTTATCATAGATAAATAAAACGCTTTTATAAAAGCAGAACAAGACAGTACTAGAGAATTTAGCAATATTTCTTCTAGTGGAAGTCTACACACCCAAGGGTATAAGGGCAGTACAAATTGAACCTGATGGGTTAATTAAAGAGAAAAAAAGTAAAAGAAACAGGAGAACAAGTTTGGTCGGTCGGGAAATGGGCTGGGTTTGGAGGAGTTGTGAAAGGGGTGAATATGAGCAAAAAAAAATTGTCTGAAATATTCTATACATTCTAAAGGGTTTTTTAAGTGTACAGAAAATTTCAAAAATAAAGCTAAAAAATTTTCCCAAAGCAGAAAAATGTGAAATAAAAAAAAGTAAAATGTGGTCACAATTTAATAAGAAAACTATTTTAAAAAGATATAGTAAGAAATATCATAGTAGAAACAAAGGTATATAGACAAAAGAAGCCAGGCAGTGGTGGCACACTCCTTTAATCCCAGCACTGGGAGGCAGAGGCAAGTGGATCCTCTGAATCTATGGCCAGCCTGGTCTACAGAGTGAGTTCCAGGATGGCCAAGGCTACACAGATACCTAGAAAAACTGTGTCTCAAAAAAAAAAGCAAGCAAAAAACCAAAATAACAAAATAATTAAACCCAACAGAATCATTAATAAACCTTTTTTTCTCATAATTGAAGGGCATGGACCACCAGAAAATGCAAGGGCCCTCCTGTGTGCTCAGAAAATTGTATTTTCAGAAAGAACTATTTCAAAGTAAATCATCATGAACATTTAAAACACTAAAGTCAGAGATAAAATTTTATGAGCTACAGAGAGCATAAAAAAAAAATTCTCTGGAGTCAGGAAAGCTTGAGGCTGCTTCAAAATGGAAAGGGGTGTGGAGACAATGAAGCATTGTTCAAACGGTTGTGGGGGTATTATTTCCAACATAGAGCCTGATATCCAGACAAACCATAAATCAAGAATAATGGGAGAGACATTCAATGTCCCTAAACATGCTATTATATATTCTACACAAGAAGCTATTTGAAGGAGAGATTCGATACAACAAAGGCATGCACCAACACAGATTGAAAGAGCAGAAAGCAAAGTATGAAGGACATCATGGGTTCATCATGAAATGAAAATTCCAAGGAGGGTTCTAGTCACAAATAAAAATTAGTCCAGATGCAGTAGGTAAGAAGTCTTCAGAAGAGAAATCTTCAAAGAATAGATTTTGTTCATGAAATATTGTGCAGTACAGAAAATGTCAAAAAATTGATGAATTAGCCTGGAATATACAGAAAAAAAAAAAAAAAACTACCCCAAATCGGGTAATTTTTATTTCCAGAAAGTAAAACACTTATTAAAAAAGTAAAAATAATCTTACCATGCAAGATGTCTTAAAATAACTTCTACATACCCATAATTATGCAAGCATCAACATGATAAAATCATGCCATAAGTACAACTGAGAAGATGGGTCAGCGTCTGTGTTTGTGGGATTTTATCTTTTTTGTACAGACTCAGGAACTATTTGGTTCATAAAGATTTGCATATGTACACTCGTGAAAGCATACATGTGTATATATCGGAAATGATAAAAGAAAAACACATTTTAAACATTTAAAAACCAAAGTTGTCTTATTTTGGTAGTCCATATTCATGTAGATTTTAATGTTCTTTATTCCTAGTAATTGTCAGCCACCCCTCATCATATAATCAAATTTATCACTATAATCAACCACATCAATAAAGCGGAAGAAATATATTCTCAATGTTTGACATTAACTCCTGTTAATTAATTAGACATCAGCCTTCTGGTTTTGCTACTAATGCCTGTACTTAATATCTTATTATCCTTAAGTCTCTTAGTTCTCCACACGCTTAGAATTTCCTGCTTCCCATCTTGGGGAGCTTTTTCTTGTTAACTAGACCATCACCCTAAAATTCACGCTAAGCTCTTCACTATTATTTCTGTAGTAGCAAAAGGTCACTTATCTGCCTCAGTTTCACAATTAGTGATTTGTAATTCTTTCACAATTTTGCTCATTCAACTTTCCAAATGATCTGCAGACAATTCTGGAGTTCTCCTAACTTTTGCTTATTGCTTATTCTATACCAACATCCTTAAAAGTGTTAATTTTACTCATTATTTCCTATATTTCCTTGATAATTTTCCACGTAATTTAACGTCTTACTTCCTTTTTTATACAATGTGAATTTCTTATCCTCAATATGTAGTGATTTTTCTATACAAGGAACTATTTATTGCAATTTTAATGAAAATGGCCCTCATATGCTCATATATTTGAATAGCTGGCGGGGAGTTGGTGGAACTGTTTGGTAAGGACTGAGTGGTTGGGTGGTATGGTCTTGTTGGAGGAATTACTTAACTGGAGGTGGGTTTCAAAGGCCAAGCTCTTCTGAATTAGCTCTTTCTGCCTCATGCTTGTGGATGAAGAAATAATCACGCTACTGCTTTCTTAACAAGCCTGTCTGCTTGCTACCATACTCCCCTCTATGTTGGTCCTGAACTCATCCTCTAGAATGTTAAATCCTCCAGTAAACTCTTCTGTAAATGTTCCTGGTCATGGTGTCTTATCACAATAATATAGTAGTAACTAAGACACTGTTCTTGACTTCTGATGTCCATTATCTCTGAGTCAGGTCCTTTTGTACTAGACAGTAAGCAGAATTCGAACAGATCACCCCCTAACTTCCAGGACTTCTAGTCTTTTTTTTTTTTTTTTTTCTTTATTTACATTTCAAATGCTATCCCGAAAGTTTCCCATACCCCTCCCCCCACCTCTGTCCCCCTACC
>NC_034594.1:111978483-111987620 GCF_900095145.1 Mus pahari | reverse complement strand
TTCTAGTCTTATGGAAAATAAATTCTCCTCAATATTTAAAAATGCTCTATTATTTATCCTGATCATTTGGAGATGTGTATTTAAACCCCATGCTCTGTACATGATCTCTTTCATCTTTTTCCCTACAATTAACACTTTGGTTTGTTGAAAGTAAACTATGAAAACAATGTAATTACTTTGACTTTTGATATATATTATTCAATTAATTTTATTCTAACATTCTTGAAATGAGCATATATATTTTTTCATACAATATACATACATATGCATATATACTCATAAATACATATATACATGTATTATGTATACATGTGTATATAATATAGTATATATGTTATATAAATATGTAGTGTACTAAATATATGTCTAATATATAATATGTGTATGTATGTAAAATATTATATATATACATACATATATATTACATATATATATATATATATATATATATATATATAAATTTCTGAAAATATCAATGGCAATGTCCTAATAAGAATAAAAGAATAAAGAATGTTTGAATTGATGAGTCCTATTTTCCGTGCTCACACCATTATTTTTCTACCCAGTTAGTAATTTCTTCCATATCTAAACATCTTATTTCACATTATTCTTTACTTGTGCTAACCCAGAATTTTAATTCCATCAAAATGATTATAGAACATAAGCAGTGTGTTTCCCAGAACAAAATAAGTAAATGCACTAAGACTTAGTTAAAATCAAATGGTGAACCAGGTGTAGTTAACACCTGCAATCCCATCACTTTCAAGGGAGGCAGCAGGACCTAGAGTTCCAGGTTATGTCACTGTTATCTATACAGTAAGTTCTAACAATACAAGGTTATATCATCCTGGGCTATACTGTGAGTTCTAAGCCAGGCAGGGTCACAGAGGACTCCTACTTAAAACAGACAAACAAACAAAAAGATTATCATGATGGATGTTTTAAAATGATTATAGAATATAAGCATTTAAAGCTTTTAAAAAGCCTAAAATGTATCTATTTTAAATATAATATTACAGGAACATTGAAAACATTGATATAAAACCACATGAAATCATAATACTAATCTAAAGAAAGGAAATTCCCATTTTAATATTTATGAAAGTAAATTTCGGAGCAAAAGCCACTACTAGTGACAAACAGGCATTTTACATGTCGATTTAAAAACTCACAATCAAACCAGGAGTTGCCTCTGTTGGTATGCCTTTATTTACAGAGAGGCAGAGTTAGGAATGCATAACCTAAAGTGCCAAACACCGCAAAACATAACAGAAAGAAAGGCAGTGTAAGCAGAATATAGTACACTGAAATTTAGAATCATTCTGGTAATAGTTTATAAATTAAAATATCTATATCCTTAGTTTTTTCTGCTGCTAGATATGCAGACAAACTGCACATGTAAATTTCCAAACCCCTTCTCTCAAACTAGAATATATATCAATCTATTCCTTCTATTGGAGAAAAAAAAAATTCTATTAGTGAGTATTTACCACAAGCCACTGCAGATATGGTGCCTCCATAACAATCCATGAGAATTCTGCACAGCATCATCAAAATATCTTCAGATTGGAAAGTCCTCTGTTGGGAAGCCCTCTGTTCCTCAGGAGGTGTGTAGACAGGCTCTAAAGCATCCATACAATTGTTCAGTAATAGTTTCCTCCTAGATTGAAACATCTTATCCTGCAGGAAATTCCTTTAAGCAGGAAGTTAAACAACTCAAAATAACTTCAGGAAGTTCCTGAAACTCATCAGATTTCCCTCTCTGCCAGAGTAATCAATAAGACTCCCCCTCAGCTGAGGGAGGCTGTGATGTAAATATGACTTTGAGACAAGCAAAGGGACAAAAAACAAAAAACAAACAAAAACAAAAACAAAAAACAAAAAACAACAACAACAACAACAACAAAAAACCCTGTAAAGCCAGACTGGTTCCCTGGAAGGAGCAGAAACCAGCTGAGCAGCCTAGAAGAGGTTTAGACTAATAGAGGTCCCTGCAAAAGACATTCTCCAAGCAGTTGAGCTACCTGCACATTGTGCGTGTGCTCCAATTGTCCTGCTTTTGTGAGTTATCACCCATACTGAAGTGAGTTTTGGTGATGCAACTGTCCTTGAGTCATTTCTGCTCCTACAAGATCTCTTATTCACCTTCCTGTAAGTAACCCCTGTAAAACCTTTGGTTTCCCACTGTGTACTTTAGTGGTATTCATACTTCCGTCTGTCATAAGCTCCCTATCTGGGTGACTAGGTGTGCAGAGTCTCCAAAGGTTAAGTTTTGGTACACAATGTTGCAATACTACTCAGCAAGATATTAATTGTTTATCCATGGAACAATATATATGTTATGTATGGTGGTCCACACAGCTGTAGGCTCTAAGTAAAATAAGATATAAATAAAATATAAAGGCTACAGACAGTGTGAGTGCATTTTTATGACCTAAACATCCTTCTGTGGTAGGAAACCTGCAGAGAACAGATCAGTCAGTGGTCAGGGGCTTTGCTAGGAGAATGGGGTACTTACTACCTGGCTAGAAATGATCCTAAAATATTTGCCATATAGAGATGTTCTGATTCTTGACTATAATAAACATTTGTCAAAGCTCGCTGAACTGTACTCTCTAATTTTTTACTTTAGATGTGAGTGTATGTGTGTGTGTGTGTGTGTGTGTGTGTGTGTGTGTGTGTGTGTGCATGTTTATGTGATAGAGTATATGTGGAGTTTATGTGTTTGTGTGAGAGCATGTGTGTGTATGTGCATCTCTCGGTATTTAAGTGTCTGGGTGTGAGCATGTGAGTACCACAGTATGCTTATGGATGTCAGAGGAGAGGATTAAGGAAGGGGTTGTTTCCTTTTCACCTGGCTGTCTTTCATCTTTTGGCAGGATTCCTAAGATTACAGATGAGTGCTGCCTAATGTGTGTATGCTGGAATGAAACTCAGGTTTCCAGCTTCACAATCAGCTTTGACCCACATGGCCATCTCCCCAGTCCCAGAACTGCATACTTAAAATACAATGGAATAATTATTTGTATTGAAAATACTTTTTTTATTCAATATATTCTAACTATGGAACCCTCTCCCCCAAATCCTCCCAGATCCCTCTAACAGACCCACCAAAATTCACATCTGTTCTTGCTCTCTCTCTCTCTCTCTTATTAGAAAACAAACAGGCATTTAAAAAGTGAGATAAATAATAAAATAAGATAAACAAACCTGGATAGGTCAAAATAATCAAATAGAAATCTGAAGAGCCAAAGGAAAATCACAAGTAATACATAAAGACATAGAGACACATACATGGGCGTGAGCAGAAATCCTCTAAAAATCACAAAATTTAAAACCATGCTATGTACGCAAAGATTTATAGGATAAGTTTAAAAAAAAAGTTTGGGGGGGAGGGACAATACCCAGAACAAAACTTTACAAGACAAAGAGAAAAGTCCAAAAATAGCATTGAGTTTATTTTGTGTTGGCCATCCACTGCTGGGCATGGGTTTTAAGAGTGATTTGTATGTCTAGTGAGATTTTATTAGAGAAAATATTTTTAATGTGTGATTAATTATTAATTGGTGATAGCTTCTATGTTAGGGATATGGGTTTCCGTCCATTTGGATTCTCAACACTGGAACCCTACCAGACCCAGAGTGTTCAGGCCCAGCGGATACAGCCACACTCTCTGTGAGCTCATCCGTCCATTGGTCCTGCTGTGTTCAGAAGGCCCGTTTTCCATGGGGACCTCCATCCTCACTGGCTCTTATACTCTTCTGCCCCCCCTCTTCTGCAGAGTTCCCTTGAGCCATGATGGGTGGGAGTTGTTGGAGACATACAAGTGTCCCAAGATCTCTCACTCTCTGCACAGTGTGTAGCTGTGGGGCTGTTTTCATAATCATCTACTATGGTAGAAAGTATCTCTTATGACAAGTGTGAAAAAATGTTATCTATAAGTATAGCAAGAGGTCATTAGGACTCACTTTATTGCTAGTTTGCTTTAGCAGAACAGTAGTATTTGGTTTTCTCCTAGGTTACTGGCCTGTCTAGTCTTGCGTTCTTGGCTACCCAAGGTTAGGGATGAATTCCATCTTACAGAGAGGCCTTAAATCCAATCAGATAGTGGTTGGTTATTCCCAAAAGTTTTGTGCCACTATTGCACTAATGTATCTTGCAGACAGGTCTCCATTGTACATGGAAGCATTTGGAGTTGTATTTGTGCTTCTCTTTCTCCTTAGGTAGTGTGCTGATTCTTTCAAGCACCGGTAACACTAGCCAGTAGAGATGAAATCTCTAGGTAGGGATGAGCTCCACGTCTCCATGTTCAATGAGTTGTGTAGGAGTTGTCTTCAGCGATAGAGCCTAGCTGTCAGTTTGTGGAGAGCAACCAATATAGCCATTCCAGTAGCTTGGGTTGGTTGGGGCTTTTCCACTTTGGCTAACAACTCAGTTAGATGTAACTGGTTCCCATAACAAGAAGCTTCTTTGGTGATAAGAGATGACCATTTGGAAAATCTTCATATCTGTCTATGGTATCTATCTATCTATCTATCTATCTATCTATCTATCTATCTATCTATCTATCTATGTAGATATATGTACATATGATAAATATACTCACATACATATATAATTATATATGTTATATGTATATATACATATATATGATTCCAACACACCCTCAAATGTCCCTTAATTTTAGTTGTCGATCCCTGAAAATCCTTCCCTCACCACATCTTCCCTCCCACTTCCCATTTAATCCTCCTGGTCCAACTTCCTCATCCCCATGCATATATAACTAATTATCTATTCTATTTTCTATTCCTAGGGTGATCCAGTCTCCCGCCCAGTCTCTTGCTACATTCCTAATCTCTATTTCTATGAGTTGTAGCCTTCTCATTAAAGACTTAACAGCTAACATCCACATATACATGAATATAAACTATATTTGTGTTTTTGTGTCTGGGTTTTAATTGGGTTACTCATACTTTTGGTTTATTGTTTTTTAATGTTTTATTTATTTTAGATATTATTCCACTATAGGATGTGTAGTTGATAAAAAATCTTTTCTGATAAAGGAGGCTTCCCACTTTATCTAAGCAATGGTGTCCTTTGGCATAAGAAGTTTTTCACTTTCCAGAGAGCCCAATTATTGTTAATCCTGTTAATTGTTAGCCCATGCTAATAAAGTTATTTCCAGTGCTGATGATGTCAAGACTATTCTGCATTTTTTCTTATACCATATTCAGTGTAAGTAGCTTAACCTTAAGGTCTTTGATGCATTAGAGTTGAGTTATGTGCAGGGTGATGGAACCTTCTACATTAAGCTTGACCAGAATCTTTTGCTGAAGATGCTCTCTTTTCTGGCTTCCTTATAAAAACCACACTTGTCCATAGATGTGTCTGTGTCTAGGCCTTTGATTCAATTCCATTGATCAATATATCTGTTCTTGTTCCAATACAGTGCTGTTTTTATTATTATAGCTCTGTAGTGAAATTCTGAGTTCAGGGATGATGAGTCCTTTAGCAGTTCTTTGATTGTTCAGGATTGATTCAGCTATCCTCTTTTCTTGTTTTTGTTTGGTTTTGTTGATTTTATTTTCGTTATTTTTATTTCCACATGAAGATGATTGTCCTTTCAAAAATCTGTGATGGATTGTGTTGGAATTACATTGAATGTGGAGATGGCCTTTGGTAAACTGGCCATCTTCCCTATGCTAATCTTACCTGTCTATGAACATGGGGGATCTTTCTGTCTTCTGATATCTTCGTTAACATCTCTTTCAACATCACAAAGGTTTTGTTACAGGTGTCTTTTGCAAGTTGGGTTAGAGTTACCCCAAGATATTTCATGCTTTTGAGGCTGCTGTGGAGTGTGGTGTTTCCCTGACTTCTTTCTCATTCTTGCATCTGCAGTTCCTGATGAAACTCCTAGATATTTTTTATAACCAGATTCTCCTCAGTTTGGGTTGTTGGTTTATTTTCTCCTTTCACATCTTGAATAGTTTTTTTCATTTCACTTCATTGTTTGGTTATACTTTCACATATTCCATGAATGAATTTATTCAGATTATTTTAAGGTACATATACTAGTCTAGGCTAGCCCATGTCTGGCAGTTAGAATCTCCATTGAAAGATTAAGTATTATTCTAATAGGTATACGTTTATATGTTATTTGGCTTTTTTCCCTTGCAGCTTTTAATAATCTTTCTATGTTCTATAAATTTATTGTTTTGATTATTCAGTATTGTGGTGACTTTGTTTTCTGGTTTCATTCATATCCTTGAGCATATTCATAAAAGCTATTTTTGAAGTCCTTGCCTTGTGTTTCAGCTGCCTTGCTTTTCTCAGGGACCACTGAAGTAGGACTGTTGAGCTCTAGTGGAAACATTTTGCCCTGGTTTTTATTGATTGCATTTTTACACTAGCATCTGGCATCTGTTTGGCACATGATTGTAATTCTAGGTGTTGACATCTGGTCTGGTCTTTGTTGAGTGAGTTTTCTATTCCTTTGTTTCTGTTGCCCTCTCTTGATCTTAGGAGTGTGTGGTTGCTGTGGGTTGTTTGGGGGGAGTGTTTCTGAGCTCTGCCAGGTGTAACCACTGGGGTTGCCTGGTATAATTTATTTCTAGGTATTGGGAGTAGAAGAAGGAATGAGGATGGGCTAGAAGGGTGGGAGAGTTACAAGGGTCACCAGGGGAGAGGAAAGTTGGATCCTCCAAGAACATCTGTGGTATTCATGGGGAATGGAGTATAAGAAAGATAGGTCCTTACAAGTGGTCGAATACAGGACTGGGGATGACCCTGGCAAATTGGGTTTGGAAGAGAGGAAGGAGCATGAGATACGCCTAGTTGATTTTCTGACTGGCCTGGGACACTAGGGAAAGAGTGGTCTAGGTGTTGGTAACTAAGACTGAGGGGTGGGACAAGAAGGGAGGATGTAAGAGAAAATCTATTTAGTTTCCTGGTAGTGGGAGCAACAGGACGGATGGAGAGGCTACATCAAGTGGTCTGCTACAAAGCAGGTGATAAAACTATAGAATTGGAACTGAAGGATTGGAAGGAGACAGATTACCTTCCTGATTTTCTTGACATATTCAGGAAGTTTATACTTGTTACTTTTATAAATCAAGGGTATTCCAAACTACATAAGAATAGTATTTATAATTATCTAATACTATTTACTAAAATTAGAAATTGAATCTTTAAAAAAAAAAAACCTACTTTAAACATCATTTCTTCTAGATTCTTTGAAGCACAAAGGCTTGGTGTCCAGGACCTCAGACACTAGTTCTCTTGATTATATAGGACAAGAAGTTCTTATACAACTATGCTTTTCTCTTCAAGCTTCTGCTTGCAACAGGATGTTTTCAGGGTATGAACCATCTGTCAGGTGTGTTAGCATCTTGTTTTTCAGTGTGATGTTGACAACCTGTGACATTTCATTTCAGCTTCCTAATTTGGAAGAATGTGACTGCATTTTATTGCAAATAAAACAGAATGAATAGAAAAATACAGTATAACATAGGAGATATGTACTTGGAGTATTGGTGCTAACAATCAGTTCCATCAATGAAAAGTACACACCCAAAGAGAGAAAGGATTATTATTATTTTCCCCCCACTGGAAGCCAAATAAAAGTACATCAGCACCTTATTCCAAGCTATCTTAAGGCTACAGGAAGCACCTACGTTTTCTGAAATATTAACTACCTTATCTCCTATAAACACATCTAGGGGTGCTGAGCCTATGATGTCAGCAATGTTCATTTGCAAATAAAATAGTCTTAAAATATTTAATATTGATATCACTGAAATTTCAGGATAAGCAGCACATTCTATTTTGGTGGTCCCAATTTATAATTTTATAACACTTTAAAATTACCTCTTACTTGTTTACAAAATTTAACTTAATGTATATGGGTGTTTTGCCTATGTCTGTTTGTATATTACACACATGCAATGCTCAGAAACCAGAACAGGGTATTGGATCACTTGGGACAAAAGGTATTAAGGGTTTGCAAATGCCAGATGGATGCTGGGAATTGAATACAGGTCTTCTGGAAGTGCAAGCAGCTCTCTTAACCACAGAGACATCACTCCAGCAGGGCATCATACTCATATTTATCCAAATTTCTACCTGTTTTGTTTTGCTTAAACATATGTCTGAGTTATTTCTCTGTGGCTGTGAAGAGATACCACAACCACAGCACGTTACAAAAGAAGGCATTTAAGTGAGAACTTGTTTAAAATTTTAGAGGGTGAGTCCATGGCCTTCAGAGAGGGGAGCATGGCAGCAGGCAGGTGGGAATGGTACTGCAGAAGGAGCTAAGTGCTTCCAACCTGATTCACAGTGAGTAAGGAGAGAGGAAGTGAGACTGGGCCTGGTGTCAACCTTTGAAACCTCAAAGCCCACTCCAAGGGACATACTTCCTTCAACAAAGCCAAACCTCGTAGTCCTGCCAAAACCCATTCTCATTCAAACCAGTGCAATGAAAACAGTGTAATGTATAGCTTTATTAAATTATTTTTACATCCCATAGATGGGAAAAACAATTTGTCACTTCAAATATATACAATGACCTATTATTACATTTTGTATAAACAAAGTCTTACATTTTGTATGTGGAATGTTGACTGTTGTGGCTTTTAAATTATTCTGGGTTGAATATCTAGAATTAAACAATCTCCTAATTTAGCCTACTTACTTGCCAGATCAGCAAAATTCAAATGTACTGCTTCATGTAGAAAAAATGATTCTCATGACTTATGACAATGAAATAGTTTATCTGCTAAATTCTACATTTTTTCTTATTTTTAGAGATTTATTTTATTTTTTGTTATGTGTATACATGTGTGTCTGTGTATGTACACATGACTACAATGCCTTCAGAGAACAGGAAAAGGCAATGGATACCATGGAGCTAGACTTCCAGGGAGCAGTGGGCTGCCTGACACAGGTGCTGGGAGTCAAACCTGAGTCCTCTGCAAGAGAAAGAAATACACACTCTCTTGCAAGCTTGTACAACCACTCTGGAAATCAGTCTGGCGGTTCCTCAGAAAATTGGACATAGTACTACCAGAGGACCCAACAATACCTCTTCTAGGCATATACCCAGAAGATCTTCCAACTGGTAATAAGGACACATGCTC
>NC_034594.1:111970478-111977585 GCF_900095145.1 Mus pahari | reverse complement strand
GGGCCAAGAAGTGGGAGTGGGTAGATAGGGGAGAAGGGGTGGGCAGAGGGTATGGGGAACTTTTGGGATAGCATTTGAAATGTAAATAAAGAAAATAATAATAATAATAATAATAATAATAATAATAATAATAATAATAATAAAAGAAATACACACTCTTAACCTCTGAGCCATCTCTCCAGCCATGGTGTTAGAGTTTGATTTTTCTTTGTTGTGATGAAACACTGACCAAAAGCAACATGGGAAGAAGATGGTGGATTTCAGCTTACAGGTTACAGGCTGTAATTGAGGGAGTCCAATCAGTAGCTCAGAGTGGGAACCTGGAGACAAGATATGAAGCAGAGACTATAGAGGGCAGCTGATTACTGGCTTGCTCCCCATAGCTTGCTCTGGCTATGCTTGAACAACCTAGAACAATTTATCCAGGGCTAGAACAACCAGTTTGTCCAGGGCTAGAACTGTCACAGTGTCCTGGGCTCTCAAACTGTCACTATAGACATGCCTACAGCCTGATCCGATGGATGTCGACTTTCAGCCGAGGTTCCCTCTTCTAGATGATAGTAGATGACCAAATTGGTGTGAACTATCAAGTACACATGGTTTTCTATCTACTTTTCTATACATGAAGATTTATATTTTTGAAGTTTAGGTTAAATTCTGTTTTAAATTTAAGTATAGAAACCAAACACAGGCATTTCCATTTCTTAAGCTATTAATGGTGTACAAAAGACATGTGGTGTTTATACTTCAAACTGAGGAAACTGTTCTGGGTACAATAATGATTTCATTAATTGTCACTATCACCATTACTGTTGAACAGTTCTTTCTTCTCACATCCTCCCAAGCCTGTGTTACCTTTAGCCTTGACAGTGTGTCTAGAACGAGGCTCCCTGTGACAGCAGCTCTGGTTTGTATTTCTCTTGCTATTAGTGATACTGAAAAAGTCTCTTGAACCTCTTTCCATCATTTCTCCACGGAAAAGCCTCATTAGTCTGACCTTAAACGAGTCCCACACAGTTTTTCTATTTTACCATAGCTATCTGAAAGAATAAGTGTATGTCAGTTTTCAGATAATTTGCCTCTGTGTTTTGAATATTCAGTTTGTGAATTTTGACATCTCATGCAAATCACCTTTGCATCAACATTTTTTAAAATGCTCTGTTACTGCCTGACACATCCCTTACTGTCACTTTCTACAGCAGAATTCAGTGCATTCCCTCTTCAGCAGGAGTCACTCAACATCATCAGGAATACTAAGTGCACTTCAATCTGCAATATGGGAAACAAAACACTAATTGAATGGGTGATTTCAGACATGTCTCCCCACCTTGTACACTGGCAGAAAACACCATATTACCGCTGCCTCTCCAAAATACTACTTCACAGTCCTCCTCTAGAGCTGTGAGTTTTTAACACTGTTCTGAGAACAAGAGTTCACAGGAGGTAAAAGTTATTCAATTCTTGTCATTACAAATACCCTTGGGGGCCTTTTGTTTCTAAGAATAAGAACTACACAGATCATCAGAATGCTGTAGATAACACAAGTGGGCTTCATTATGTCTCCAGACTGATACCCCTCTGCCATTACCCCTGTGTGCACAGCAGTCTCTAAACTCTCTGAGACTGCCTTTTTTGCACAGCAATTCGAGTCTTTGAAATTTTTCTTCTTTCTTGATCTGAAATTATTAATATTTAATATGCCCGATGCAATTAAAGCCAGTGGATCCCAAAGGATGGGTGAGTTTTGATTTCTGGCAACTGCTAGCACAGAAGGTTTTTTAAAGTATTTTCTTTTATAAGATTAACTTATTTTGTTTGATGTGTATAGGTGTTTTGTCTGCATGTATGTCTGTGTTCCACTTGCATAACTGATACTTGATGAGTCTAAAAGAGGGCCCCAGATTCACTAGAACTAGAGTTAGGAATGGTTTTGAGCAACCATGAGGGTTCTGGGGTCTGGAATTGAAACCAAGGCACTCCACAAGAGCAACAGATTCTCTTGACCACTGAACCATCCTACCTCTCCATACTACATGTTTGTTTGTTTGTTTGTTTCTTCATTTTTTATTGCTAATCTGGACTTGTTTTCATCAAGTGCTTTGCTAGGATGTCTCCCAAAATAAGCCACTTTTTCATCATTTTAGGCATGTATAGATTCACAGTTCAGAGGACTGTTTGAAATGAAAATATGAATTTGCTGTGAATTTTAAAGCTTTATGAATTTAACATTTTATTTCACAGTTTTTAAGTTTTATAATCCTATTTTTGAAACAAGCTCAATTTTAACTCATCCTGTACATTGAAATAGATGGTAACATTCCCTTTGAAATTGAAGGAATAAACTCCCTTATCCTGTCGATTAAGTTTGAGGTTCTTTCAGAAGCACGTATAGTACATATTTTGACATAATACTTATGCCAACAGCCTTGTGCAGACTACAAATACTTTTCAATACTATCAAACTACTCAGAAAATACAATGTGTATAAATAAATGATCAGAATTTAATGTGTTAGGTACATAGGAGAGATTTTATAATTATGCCCTTTTTATTGTAGTAAATATACATTTATATGGAAATAGAAATATAGACATGGTATAGATAGACAGATAGATAGATAGATAGATAGATAGATAGATAGATAGATAGATAGATAGATAGATAGAGATGATAAATTGATAGATGATAGAGATGATAGATTGATAGATTGATAGAGTAAGTGAGTGAGTGAATGAGTGAGTGAGTGAGCAAGCGTGCTATATACCCATTTTTTTTTTCATGTAAGTCATGAGAAATACTCTTGTGGTAAGAGAATGGGTATCTGATAGAAAGTCCCCTTTATCATCTGAGACTCTTCATGTCTACCTTCTAACATGGAAAATGCAGACACAACTCACCAGCCGCATTTCTATAATAGAAGCTCTTACCAATTAGCAGTGCCAAATTAGTAGGAGGAACAACCAGAAGGGAGTCAGAAAGGCGTACCTAACAATTTCCAATCCAGCCCCAAACTATTTTTAAAATGCCTACACATCATTAGTCTCCTTCTTTGACCACATTCTATTTGACAAAACTCAGGACCAAATATTCTAATTTCCATTACAGACAAAGATCACAGATAGCATAACAGTTTTGCGGAAATTCTCTTAACAAAGTTCCTGGATGGGGGTGGCTGTTACAACATACCTCCTTAGCTCTGAGACCAAGTGGGTGGGGCTTCTCTAAAGGTTCCTCCAGGAATTAAATCTTCTGGGAAGTCCTGTTTTATGTATGCTCAGGCTGCATTCTGATTTCTCTTCTGTTTTCTTTAACATTGTGTCAACTTTTCACCAAACTTAAATCCATTTTTTGTGAACTGACATCCAAACTTTCCTTATAGAATACTTTGGTGGCATTTTGGACCACTTTTACAACTTCTAGTTGTCATAGGTTTTCCTACAACTGACCAAAACTTTTACCTTGTTCTTTTAAAGTTTAATTTATAGATATTATTATCATTATTAGTGTGTGTGTGTGTGTTTGTGTGTGTGTGTGTGTGTGTGTGTGTGTGTGTGAAGAGGTGGGCGCAGTAGGCATGTACACTATATGCCATAGTGAGTATGTAGAGAGATCAAAGGAAAATTTTTCTGAAGTTGATTCTTTCCTTGCACTGTGGATTCTGGGGACCAAACAGAAGTCAGCTGAGTTCAACAGCAAGCACAGTTACTTTCTGAGCTATCCCCAGACCCAGCTTTCAGACCAAGGGGTCCTTATTTTTCACATTTATGTGTGTGTCAGTGGCTTTCAGAAACTCATAAAACTTTCTAACTCTTATTAATGCTGTTTTGCCTGTGAAAAACACTAACTTACTTGCAGAGCAGAATAGAGATTAGGGACCTAACTCAAGTAATGTTCTGAGGCGTAGAATGCAGAAGGAGGGATGTGAGGTCAGCTAGCATCTTCGCACTTTCTGTTTCGATATTCTTCTTATTCTTAATCCAGATACCTTCTTTTTACTAAACATCACTTATATTTATCCTGTTCATTGGTCCAAAATGGACCACTTCTGTTTTGTGTTTCTAATATTTATCTGAGTGCATATATTACCTGTAGGAGCAATGAATTCTGAGAATCAAGTGTGTTTAAATAGGTTCAGTACAGTCAGAAGAGCTCAGTAGTCATAGCTTGAAATCCATGTGCTCTGAGGTCCATTGGCACAGCTGACCATTTCAAAGCTACCGCCTCACATTTCTGGAAAACATGGGGCATGAAGGATGAGTATCCAGTGGCTCACAGACAAAGGTATTTCAGCTTCTGCGATTCACCTCTGGCTTGCCCATCAAGCACAGTGCTCATTGTTACCAACCAGATGCACCCCTTAAATGACCTCCAGTCTCAGTAACAGTTCTATAGCTAAAAGCTCTTCAATCAGGCAACTTGAGGCGAAGAGCTTTTTATCCTATAACAGATAGAAAGATGTTTCCAGACACCCTGACTTGGGCCATTGCCCTGGCTTTTACTATGTGAAAGAAATAAACAGGGTGCTGTATTGATGTGTCTGGTCCAAGTCTTAAAGCTATCTTATGCCATTTACTAAAGACTACTTGTTTCTCCAGCTGAATCTAAAAACGTGAACACTTGTAAAACATGAATCCTGTTCATCCTGGTCAAAGGCTGGGATGCTGCTCACCGTGGACAGGTGCGGGGTCCAGTGTTCACTGGATGCCTGTGTTATTTGCTGTATTTTCTGTGCAGCTTCTGTGGAGTTTGCACAGTAGCAGATTGTGTCATGGCAGTCAGCCTTTCTAACAATACTGAGAATTAGTCTTTTGTCCCTAGACAGGCCGTGCAATGCAGTCTCTGTTCTGACACACACACGGAGGCTGGTGCCTATTTTCAGCAGGGCTGATGACCACATTCTGCACTGATGCGAAACCAAACCCTGCTGTTATGGGGCAAACCATGGATTTTTAAAAATAACCCACCAAATTTGTAATTTCCAAGATGGTTTTGATTTGGGCTTCTGAGGGATTTACACATCTGGTATTTACACATCTGGAATGTATCTTCTCACCTTGTTGCTGTTTCCAATATTCTCTGTGAATGTATTCACTATTCGTTTTGCTAAGTAAACTCATACTAAATTATTTTTAGTAGTTATGCTAGAAAGTCTAAATATTAAAAATGATTTGGGATATAACTTAGCAGATACTCATTAAATGCATATGATATCTATGTGACTATAGTTTATTAATTTGCTAAGACATAACAGATTTAATGCAACATATTCTTTAAAACTACTTTCCTTGAATTTCTGGTGCAAACACTTTATAGTTGAAATACAGTGTAAAACATTTTGGGGCCTGGTATTATTTCAAACTATGGATCTTACGAAGTACAACTAAATATTAAAAAGATAGAAATGTATGTATGTTACATTTGGGATCTTGTGATGACGTGAAAAATTATTTCTAGCCTTCCTTTCTCTGAAGCCACAGCAGAAAGATAACACAACAATCTCCTTGGAGCTTTGCTTGGGAAGTAGGGTGGCAGCCGATGCAACTGGAAGCTTTGCCATCTGTTCCTATGACCACAGGCTGCTCGGAGATGTCCTGAGTAGATCATTCCTTTGGAGTCTGTGGTCAAGGATTGAGACTATATAATTAGAGTCACTAAGGAGAGAGAGTCAGGGCCAGACAGCCATAGCCTCTCCTTCAAGTCCTCATAAAAAAGCCTTTTCCTGGCCTTGTTTGCCTGATGTTGATCCAGACCTTTGTAAACCATCAATTTAATGTAACAGATGCCTGTCTTGATATTAACAAGATAGGCCAAACTACAAACATAATAAACATAGAATTTAAATCTGGTCAGTCCTTATCATGAAAAAAATATAATATTTTCTACAGAGAAATCTTCAGAACCATTGCAATTTTCTTCCTTTGATAACTTTTCTCTTTCAGTCAGTCGGTGCTGGCATGCATACTGAACTTGCATTGTTCAAACATTTGCATTATATATATATATATATATATATATATATATATTGTTATGGCATTTATCTATTGACTCTGTGTGTGTGTGTGTGTGTGTGTGTGTGTGTGTGTGTGTGTGTGTGTGAGACTGTATTTGGGTATGGAAGTACATGTGTGCTACTGAATGTTTGTGGTGATCAGAAAACAACTTCTGTGAGTTGTTCTTCTACAATGTGGGTCTAGAATATCATATGCAGGTCATCAACCCTGGCAGCAAGCACCTTAGTGCACTGGGCCCTCTTGTCAGCCCATATATTGCCATTGCATAAATCTGTTGGAAACAATAATGAATAATTTAATTCATCAGTGATTTCCCCCCAAGGTTTGTGGTCGTATGTAACAAATCTTGGATGAGGACTGTATCCCTCAGTCAGAGGTTAACATCATCCTTAAATCAGAGAGATATTGATTGGAAAATCAAAGAGGAGGAAAAAATAAAAGGAAGGGAGGCAAAGAAAAGAACCATCAGTGTGGTAGGACCCCGGGCTGTCTGTCTATGCGTTCCCTCATCATGCCCAATGGAAAGACTAAATTGCCCGCGACTGCCTGGAGAATGGTATGCTGGGTAGGATTTCCTGCTTCGCTGATCTGGCAAGAGAAAGGCATTTCCCATCCTTAGCATGGCACAAGTTTTACACGTTATTATCAGTATATACCTGCTCCATTAAATTCCTGGGAAGGACTCAAGCTCACAGACTCTCTAGAGCAGGAGTGTGAGTGTCAGGCCACCAGCAGCTTCACATTTCTGGTGGCCAGAGAAGAGGGGTGCTGTGGAGAAGAGCAAGCCTCCTCTGAGGTGGCATTGCTGCAAGTTCATCCACAGGTACATGCTGCTCTATTGCTTATTTTTAAACCACTGAGAATTTTTAGAAGAATTCAGACCCTGGAAACAAGTTCACATAAAAATATTTACTACCCCTACACTGTTGTGAACAGCACTAGAAGATCAAAGGATGTAGTTTTTCCATCCACACAAGATTTTGTCTTGTCTTTTCTAGAGTTTTCTCTTCTCTTCTCTTCTCTTCTCTTCTCTTCTCTTCTCTTCTCTTCTCTTCTCTTCTCTTCTCTTCTCTTCTCTTCTCTTCTCTTCTCTTCT
>NC_034594.1:111948901-111969348 GCF_900095145.1 Mus pahari | reverse complement strand
GCCCTCACTATGTACACCAGGCTAGGCTGGAACTCAGAGCGAACCGCCCAGCCTGTGACTTCCAAAGTGCTATGATTAAAGATGTGCATCAGCAAAAAAAAAAAAAAAAAAAAAAAGAAAATGACTCTGAAAAAATTAAAAACATAGTAAGCATGCTGATTATTTTGAGGTAGGGGAAGCAGCCTCTGGTTTACTTTTTTTTTTTTTTTTTTGAGACAGGTTTCTCTGTATAGCTCTGCCTGTCCTGGAACTCACTTTGTAGACCAGGCTGGGATTAAAGGTGTGTGCCACCACGCCCGGCTTGGTTTAATTTTTATAAAAAGCATGGGAAATTTTGAGTTGCTCCCCTATGTGAGCAGAACCATGAACAGCATTGACCCAGATCTAAGATGCCAATTATAATGCAGCCTCTGAGCGACTTAACACAGTGGAAGTGAGTGCAGGTTTGTGACTAAGAAAATACGGATGTCATGGAAGTACAGGAGGAGTGGAGCAGAGGTGCTCTGTGCCCAAGATTCTGCATCTATCTTAAGGAGTCATAACAAAGACCAGGGAGGTGAGTGTGGGAAGAACATGTGAGTTAATAAGGTTGAGTGCTGTGACTTGAAACTGTGAGAACTGAGATAGGAGAGACTGTGGCTGAGCCTGAAGAAGGAACAGGATTACTGAGAAACATCGACATCTATACAAAATATTTGCTTAGAAATGAGAGGGTCAGTAACAGTGTCCTGAGTAAGACATTACTGGAAGTGGTGAGGCAATACCAAGAAACACAAGAGCTAACAGGGTTTTCCCAAACAACTCTAAGAAATGATCAAAGGAATTTCGTTTGTAGATAATTTCATCTGGTCTTCATCAGGACCCATTGTGGAAGACAGTATAATTATCAAATTTATTAACTTGCACGTAAAAACACAGTCCCGTTTCTCAAGGAACTAACAATGCAGTAAAAGCCTAAGAGTAAGTGATAGCAGTGGATTAATGGCAAGATCTTCTTATGTTTAGAACAACTTGCATTTAAAGAGGTCAGGGGTTCTCTTGGTTTTACTGGAAATCATGGGTTATTTCATCCAAAGCAAAAATCAGTTGATGGATCATTCAAGTTGTTTATGCCAAAGATCTCTGGTCACAGATATCGCTGGCTTTGTATCTCAGTAAATATGTTAATTTAAACAAATCTGTATAATTTAGACACAAGCTTCAAGTGACACTGAATTTTGGGAGTATCAAGCTGTTGTTTTCCATTACTTCTTAGATAACAATAATTTTTAAATATCTTCTTCCACCAGATTCAAGTAACAAACTCCAAACTTTAGAGTATCATGTGAGATTAGTTAAGTTGCTCCTCAATAATTATTACTGAAAAGTGCAAACCCACCCAAAAGGCAAGAAGAGAAAATTAACTAAATAGAAGAGACCAGAGAACCATTTAAATCGCTATCATACTTGAGTTTGAGATTCTTACTCAAATAGAAAGCTTTAAAATGTTTACCAAAATTGAAAACAGAAGGACAACTAGCATAAATATACTGTCATGTTTATGAATATTAATAGTATTTGTCACCTTTTTACTAATGGGTAAAGTAACTCATTGTTCAGGAACATTAGTCAGAAATCTGGGCTAATATATAAATCTGGTTGAGATTTTGAAATTGATGACATGACAGATTTATTACTAAGTTAGCATTTTTATTTCTGTGACAAAACATCATACGTAAAAACAAGTTAGAGAGAAAAGGGTTTATTTGGCTTAAATTTCCAGATCATAGCCCACATAGTCCTTCATTAGAGGAAGTCAGGGCAGGAACCCAAGCACAGCTGGAGGCAGGAGCTGATGCAGAGGATGCTGCTTAGTGGCAGAGGCCATGGTTGGATGCTGCTTAGTGGCAGAGGCCATGGTTGGATGCTGCTTAGTGGCAGAGGCCATGGTCAGATGCTGCTTAGTGGCTTGCTTCCCCTGGTGGCACAGCCTGCTTTCCTATAGAACCTAAAGGCCAGGGATGTGGCACCGCCCACAATGGACAAGGATTCCCACCCCCCATTCTCAGTGATCAGGAACTGAGAAAATGACTGACAGCTATCTCATGGAGGATCCCCCCCTGGCAACTCAAAACCTGCCAGCACAATTACCCTATGTGCTTTAATGTGGAGTGTGCTGAGATCCCAACTGAAAGAGATTTAAACAGCATTTGTTGGTATGTACAAATACGCAGATATAAATGTCTAAGAGACAAACTAATTTATCACAAAAGTAACTTCTAATGCAGTGGGTAACATATTAATGTCCTAAAGTTCCACTGTATCAACTGAGTATCAGTTTAGGGGAAAAAAATCCTTTCAAATTCTCCATTCATTCATGTCATAAAAATAGCTTGACATGTACTGTGGCCCAAGCACAAAACCTAAAACCATGGCAATATTACCTAAAAATAACTTCACAGCTGACATCATTCTCCCAGTTTAGATGGCAGTTCTCATATGTAGGTTTCGGAAGAGTGGTTAAGTGGCATATCAAAAGTCTATGCAAGTTTTTATGACCCCAATAGCTAGCCTCTAATATACTGCCAATTCTACTGTACATTACAGTTAAGGAGTAAGCGGCTGTCCTCACAAGCAGTTGAGTTAGGCAGTTTTTAGCATGCCCTGAGTTGCACTCTCCATGCAGTGCAGAGATGGGATGAATGTGTCCTTAAAATAGAGAAACTAAATCATGATAAAAAGTCAAATATTGCCATAGACTGATGACGGATATTGGATTTGATAAAATATCAGAGAAAGTAGAATGAAAATGAGTATTATAGTCTCACAATTTTAAAAGTAATATTTCAAAATGAATTATGGTGTGCAAAGATGGAATTTGATTAAGCTGTGTAATTTCCTATGTGATTTGAAAAACTTAAGTTTTTTTTTTTTTTTTTTTTTAAAAAAACAAGACCCTGTAAAAATCAAAGCAGCAAAGAAGATATTGACCCGGAAGTAGCACTTCTGTCATTATTTACACAGTGTGAATTATTCTTTCTGGAGGAGATATGCTCTGATATTTATCAGTTACTTCTCAATAGTATGCTAATATGTCATCATGGTACAATATGAAAAAGAACATTAAATAAGGAAAGCATTATTTCATAGCAATACAAGCCAAAAAAAGGTTATATTGAATTCTTATTATTTTGACCTAATTCTTGACTCCATATGTTTTGTCTTGTTTTATCCTTAAAATAATTAAAACTAGTTGCGTCTATTGCCCAAGCTAATAAATGATATCCAGTAAAAGGATGGGATTTAAATCCAGACCTGGAGGCTGAGGAGATGGATCTGTGTTAAAGTACTTGCCACGTAAGCATGAAGACATAAGCGTGAATCCCCAGGACCCATGGGAAAGCCGGGAATGGTAGTAATCTTCTATAATCTCAGTGCAAGATAATCCTAAGAAGTCTGTGAATCAGATAGTCCAGTGCAGATGGTGGGGCGAGGAGTAGGGGTGGCAATGAGAGAGAGATCAGGAACCTAAGTAAGATGGAAAGAGAGGACTGTCGGGGAAGGTTGTGCTCTAATGTGTGTGCCATTGCAAGCACGCGCCCCTAATCACACACATTAATGCATACATATACAAATGCACACACACACACAAACAACCATCCCCTTATAAATAAAGTAAAACAAATCCAATGACTCAAACAAAACTGAATGATAGATGTGGACCCAGATAGCAAAGGAAACTCTCACGGATATTGATGATGACTTCTGATCCAAGGCACAGATGCTAATCAGCCAAGCCACAGACAATGTTAGAAGTTAGGACAATTTATATTCGCTGGTATTTGAGATTTACAGCAGGACAGATGTAATACTCAAGAATATCAAGTCCACGAAATCTTACTCTGGTCCTTTTATGGAAAAGGCATCTATGGAAGTTAATATCAGATATCTTGAGATTACAGTTTTCTGGATTGTCTAAATGAATCTAAGTGGGACCAGAGGGATTGTACACAGAAGAGACCATGTGACTGAATACCAAGGCAGAGATGGCAATAAATGTGGTTGTAGACCAAGAAAGCCTGCCACAGAACTTAGTCACTAGCCAGTATACTTTCAATACTGGTTTCAGTTGGATTTCTAGATTCCGGGACATAAACAATGTATCGGTGTTGTTCTAAGCCACCTCAGGTGGTGTCTCTGGTGTTTTATTTTTAAATGGTGTGCACTAGTCTCATTTGAACCATGAGTTTAAGGAGAAAGAATGATGTTGAGGGAGCTTTTGTAAATGACATCATCAAGAAACCCATCTACTTCTTAGAAGTCCCACCTCTAACCAAAAAGCTCCTTGCAAATGATTCATATTGGGAAAGGAAAAAAAAATCATTTTTCTCCAGTGGCATCTCTGGATATATTAAGCACGCTCCCGGGCAGATTCCCCCACCCAGGAGTAGTTGGTGAACACACAGCGGACTCCAGAATTTGTGTTCATGTACTTTGCACCTTGTTTCATTTTGTTTGAATTTTGTTTGATTGATTCTTCATTTGTTTTGTTTTTCCTTTTTTGTTTTTGTTCTTGAAAAAGAGGAAATATGAATTGGGTGCTATAGGATGGGTCCGGTTAGGAGGTGTGGCCTGTTGGAGGAAGTATGTCACTGAGGGTGGGCATTGGAGATCTCTTCCTAGGCTCAAGCCCCACCCGTTGTGGAAGAGACCCTCCTCCTAGCTGTCTGGAAGACAGTCTCTTCCTGGCTGTCTTTAGGCCAGGATGTAGAACTCTAGAGTCCTCCAGCATCATATCTGCCTGCATGCAGCCATGCTTCCTGCCATAATAATGGACTGAACCTCTGATCACGGGTCTTAGGAGAAAATCTACTACTGTTATTTTTGCTAAAGGAATATAGCAATAAAATTCCTCCTAATTACATTTGATATACTCATCACTCAAATCTCATCAGAAAAGGTTTTTCTTATAATAGATGGTAATTACACAGATACCCACAACTGAACAATGTGCAAAGTGTAAGACTTTGGAAACCCCTCCCTTCAGTGGATCTATGCAGCAAGGAAGCAGAAAGTTTGTAAGGGGCACAGGTGATGGATGACTCCAGGAAAATAGTGCCTTCCCTTCCCATAACAGGACTGATACACATAGGAGCTCACAGAGACTGTTACTGCATGCACAAGACCTGCACAAGGTTAATCCAGGCACTATGCCAGCACTGAGACCTGGAAGTGGACACCAAGCCCCACACCTTTCCAGGAAGGTGCTTACAATTTATACCTGCTGGAAAGGAAAAGTTAGAGTGTCACTTTTGATATACAACTCTTTTCTTACACCTTAAAGTCAGTGGATGTACATGTGATCTACTGAAGATTTCAAATTGGAAAAGAAAATGAAATTTTAGCATGTCTTGCAATGGAATAAATGTTTTACAAAGTTTATCCAAATAAGTTGTAATGAGACATATTAATGATTTTTAATGTTATATGAATGAGTGTATATATATGATGTATATATATTTACATATATATGTATGTATATATGTACATGATGTGTATAGTGTATATGATGTATATATCTATATGTATATGTACATATGTATATGATATGTATGTGTGTATAAGCTCATTTTCACCAGTTGTAAAAAATACTAGTCTTCTAGCCTTATTTGATTTTTTAACGGACTGAATTTTAAAATTATCAAGCTCTCCAGGTTAGAGGAGTCACTTAAAATTATGTAAGAAGATGAAAATGAGAGTAAAACCATTGCAAACTTCCTTAGGCAGGATGCTATCTTCATTATACATGGCATCCCGCTAAATCCTCACTCTTAGAGTGAGGCCATATATCTCCTGTCTTAAGAAAACTTAAATGAAAATTAAGCATCCGTAATTATAACAGAATAAGGATTTAGCCTCGTTTTTATTTAATCCCAAAGAATATGAGAACATGTACCTACTGCTTTGAAGTGTGTAAAAAATCTTAACCAAATTTCAGCTCTCAGCAGAGCATCGATTTACTTGTTAAGGGATACACTCGATTTGATCTATAAAAGGAAAATATTAGCACTTGTTGACACCAGTAATGAGCAAGTGCTTACTGTGGGGTTGACTCGATCAAATAAAGACAACACCAACTTTTTCCTGGTTCTGTTGGAATGGGGCAACAATAAATGCATTCCAATAAGGAAAATTAATATAAAATCTCCCCAGAGATACGTGGAAAATCCTGAAAACATTTTAAAGCCAGGAAGTTAATGTTCTGGCTGCAGAAAGTTGTGGAAATTAGATCTGTTCTAGTCTCTGCTAAGATTCTGAGATACAGACTCTTGGATCTGTACAAAGGAAGAGGATTCTGGGTGTGTCTTCACAGGCTGTGTGTTCAGGGTGCTGAGGGAAGGAAACATTTGTGACTCAGTTGGAGAAGAGCTTGTCTCTTGAACTGTTAAAGATTAGAGCAACAAAATCTGTAGAAAATCGTTCTATGAGCCACCCATGTATTGTATCAATGTATAAAGAACACATTGCTGAAAGATGGGGAAGGAGTGGCGAGCTGCTGCAGATGAAGAAAAGTTCCGTGACTGCACTACGATGAGGAATCTTCCATCTTTTTTTTCTTATCAATTTTTTATTAGGTATTAACTTCATTTACATTTCAAATGCTATCCCAAAAGTTAGGAAGCAGTAAGTGCGTGAGTGGTAACCTCACCAGAAGAGAGGTCTGGCGACAACAGTTTGCCATCTTCCTTCTAACACTTTCTACCCAGTTGATTCCAACCAGACGGTTTCCACAGTCTGGTTTTAATCTAAACTGAAGCCAAATGAGATACTGCATCTTCTCTATGACCATGAAAATTTGTCAAATGTTTTCCAGAATTTTCTTCTTCCTTGGTTTGATTTGAGTGATGCTGTAGCTTTTAGCTGGGGGATTGAACTTCTTTCTGTAGGGCTTAGGATTCCAAGACAGGAGGGTGGTGTAAAAGAAAAGGCAATGCATACGTGAAGGGGGACTTCGTCCTAGGCCATGGCTAGTAATTTTCACTGGTGATTTTGCTTTTAGGGAGTGTCTTTTTCTGGCTTTGGTTTTTAAGGACACCTGCCTTCCTATGATGTAGTTGCAATTTTTCCCAACTCTCTCGATATTTTAGAAATGTTAACAGATTGGTAATAACACCTTGTAGAAATTTTTGTTAAAAGTCAGCCATGAAGACTTTTAGGCGATGAATTTTTTTAAGTTTTGATCATTTTCAAACTCTCCTTTTTAATTGAACTATTTAGATTTTCCTATTTATTCATAAGTCAATCTTAGCATGTTAACTTTGAAACCTCTTCCATTTCCTCTGCTTTGCTGGTTGTTAGTGTCTTACTAATACAGAAGAATCTCTTAAAGACCATTTGATTTTTTGGACGTTACTCATGACCCCTCCTATTTCATTTCCAATCTTATTTAATCTAGAGATCTGGAAAATGAATGGATGGTTTATATTTTCACTATGCAAACATGGGAACACATTCACATGAATGAGATGATACAACGTACTGCAAAGGAAGCTAAATGGTATACAGTCTATTACCTCTATGTTCAAAACCTGTTTGGTATGTTTTTATGCTGAGAAGTCTTGATAACTACAAAACAATGACAAATAATTGTGCATTGAAACTTATCTAAGCAAATAAATGTGCACTAATAAATAGTATGGAAGAGGGTTAACACTGTCAACTTGAAAGGATCAAGATTCACCAAACAGCCCAGGGGCATCCCTGTGAGGCATGTGATTTACTTAGTTGAAGTACATGACCTAGGCTGACCATTCCCTAGCCTCTGACTCTGGGACTCAGGAGACATCTAGCTAAGCAGGAGCAGCCATCAGTCTTTGCTTTGTGGCTGCAGATGCCATGTGTCCATCTGCTTCACTTCCGAAGTCTTATGACCTTCCAACGTGATAGACTGAAGCCTCAAACTGTGTGCCGGAAAAAAAAAATAAAATAACGCTTCCTCCCTCAGGCTGCTTTGGTCAGGGTGTTTTAGCACAGCAAAAGAATAAAAGCAACTAACACAGCATGTAAATGAAATCCAGTGTGCCTGTCTGAAGCAGTCCTGAGGAGTGTCCCTCACTGCTGTGCAAGCCAGAGAGCAAATGTGGTAGCCGACCACCTGACTCTTACCTCTCGAGACTCCATACAACCACTTTACTAAAGCTTCATAAAATTGGATAACCAGTACTTCATTCAAAAATAAATTACCCTCAACTCATGGTAACTTCTTAATTTATAAACTTTAAAGCTTTGTAACATCTTTTCTCTTATAATAGAACTTAGAGAACTTAGCTTAAATCGCAAACACATTGTACAGCTGCCGAACATATTTTCTCCATATTCGTGCTCTACAAGAATTTTTGTATTGGGAAAATGTTTTGCTTTGACTTTCCAAACTTGTTAGTTAAAAAACAAAAGATGCAAATACAACACAGTCCAGGCTTATCCCAGTCAGGACCATGGAAGTGACTGCTGACCACTCCTGTGTCTTGTTACACTGGACAGGCTTCAGGGTAGTATCTGAGATGAGATGTGGCCTATGACTTGGAGGTTTCTGGAATGCTTCATGAAGAACTGTCTATCAGAACACTGTTTCTCATAATAACTAGAAAGAGTGCACTCCAAAATAATTATGGAAAATGCAGTATGTTAAGTAAATAAATCAGCACCAAAGTTGCTTATTATTATTATTACCAATAACCCACTTCAAGCAAAGACCCTCCTGCTCATTCTCCATGTATGTGTAAAATTTTCACTCTTCCTTCAGCTAGTGAAGTATAGCTTTGTTCCAGTCGTTTTGTGGGGGCAGGACAGGAAAGAAACTTAAAGTGATTTCACTTGTTTGAAAGTCACTAATACCTGCTTTGTAAACCAGTGAGATATTTCCTGGAGAATGTTCCAACTGTGCTTAGAAAGAACATATGGTGTTTCTCTCCTGAATACAATGTATTGTAGGTATCTGGTGGGTCGGGTCTTCTCTTTTGCTGCCAAATGTGTTCTTTTCTTTCTTTTCTATCTGGGTGATCTATCTGCTATCAGAAGGGAAGAACTGCATCTTCCTGCTATCACCGCATTCCTGTCTGGCTCTCTCCAACCGACAGCTATCTCTGCTACTGTTTGCTTTAGTTATTTTTGGTGGCTTGATGCTAGGTATGTATCTGTTTGAGATTATTACATCTCTTATTAATCTTTTATTATTACATCACTTTAATCTTTCTTTTATTTTTTACTTTCTTGTAGACAGCATAGAATCAGAATTGGAAGCTAATGACATATATATTCAGCTACTTTATGGATTTATATATAAGTGTTAATCCGTTCTTTGATATCTCCCTCTCCCTCCCTGTCCCGCTCCCCTCCATGCTCCCTCTCTCCCTCCCTGTCTCTGGTCTTCTGTTGTTGTAATCATAGAGATACTCTCTCTATGACCCTATGTTGCACCATCACGGATCACAAGGTCATGCCAGCTGCTGTTCTGCTTTCCATTGTTCTCTACTGCCCCCAGCCTTCACACTGTCTGTTCACAGTACTCCAGTTGAGAGGTAAAATGAAACAGAAACTATTAGTGAATTCTCAGAAATGCTGGAACATTGGAGACACACTCACTTCCTCCCCTGCTCCCTCTCCTCAGAGAAAAGTCCCGGACTGGGTGCCTTCTTCAAATCTTGCTAAACTTGTAGTCACATGAGGCTGGCAGCCACATTATGCAACTCTCCGTTATCCTCCAACTATGTTGACCCATGAGTGTTGTCTGAGGAGTTAGGTGAGGTAGAAATTACTCCTCATGTAGGACTTCATAAAGTTGAAAATTTGTGTGCATTGCTGCTCTCTGTCCCACAAGAGGGAAGTACTAAGATGGACCATGAGCTGCAATAGATATTAGAGGAAGGTTGCCATGAGTAAACTGAATTGCTCCCCTTGCTGATTTCAATGCCTGCTTCTCAGTTGAGCAATCTCCTAATATATTGTAATTTCTATGTGGTTTCTGGTAACCTTGTAAAGATAAATTTGAGTCTTTACATGACTATTAAATTGGGTGTCTCTGAATAAATTTAAGTGTGCTTTTCTACCTTGCTGATGTCACTCTTAATAGAACTTGTAAACAGCAATTATGACATACATTGGCACAAGAAGTTCTCCCAATGTCATCATGTCAACACTCGTACTTCAGCTAGAACAGGAGCTCTGTTGTGCCATTGGCACTGCCATGGGCTCCTTTGTTCTCAGCAAGACTTTAATGCTGTGCTGGGTGTTCAGAAGTGCCCAACAACATGGCATGTCATGTCTCTAAGAGATGGCTAGAAAAACTAAAGTAATTCACAAAGACCACAAAAGGGTAAGCTACTCTTCTTAGCTCCCAGGTCATAGATGAAATATGCCTTTCCCTAGCTTCGCTTTCTCATTAAATAGGGGAAAGTGTTATTACTTGATAGCTACTGTTAGCAAGAAAGAGTAAATAAATGAAGTAGGAAACTGAAATAGGTGATATGTGCTATATTTGGAGGTCTGGATAATAATCAGTAAAACAAAAATAAAATGACAATTTCTTTAAACTGTTGAATGTTTAACAGTTTTTATCCTAAGAAAAATATCAGTGATATTTCTGACAAATAACTATTGTAAGAAATGATAAATTTATTGGATATTTTAGAGCTGAGAATCTATTTACCTTATACAACTTTCTAGTAAATTATTATATAGCTACACAATGAGTCATAATGTGTATAATTGTAGATATAATCATATATTGTTATAATTATGTTATTGTATAAAATGTTAGATATTCACTATATATTCTTTTAAGTCATATTTTGAGGGTGTATTGATAGTACTGTATTATTCAAATATTCATAATAACATAAAATAACTCCTTACACTTTGTTTTCAATGTTCACTTGAGGAACATAGTGTATAGAATAAATCAGTGTTACAAAATGGATTTATTGTCTTAAGGATATAGGCTGGGTAGTTCAGTCTGAGGACCTGGGAGCTGTTCAGTGTGCAAGGAATTGTAATCCATCAGTCAAGTTCTGAAGAGCCACAGGTCTTTAGTCTGAAAAGATGAGAAAGCTGGCTTCTGAGATCCCTGAAGGATGGCAGCAACCAGACATATTCACTCACCAGCAAGAAGCAACAGAAGCAGACTTTAGAATATTGACTGCCCTTACAGGGTGTTTCCACTCAATGAGTCTTTGCTCCTTTGCTAATTCTTCATGAAAATATTCTCACAGGCTCAATCAGAGCAGAGTCTCTTATTTCACCCTAAATCCAATATAGTTGACAGTCAAGATTAACATCACACATACTATCTAGATTTCAAGTCATTATTAGTTTGGTTTTTATTGATATTGTAAAACTTAGACAAAAGCAACTCAAAAGGTGAAAGAGTTTGTTTGGCTTACATTTAACTGACCTAAGCTAGGGCTAGAATTCAAGTGGGAGCCTGGAGGTAGAAACTGAAGTATAGACTACAGAGGAGTGGTTCTCAACCTTCCTAATTCTATGACCCTTTAATACAGTTTCTCACGTTGTGGTGACTCCAGAACAAATGTGTGTGTGTGTGTGTGTGTGTGTGTGTGTGTATGTGTGTGTGTGTGTGTGTGTGCTGTTTTAAAACTATTATTCATTTTTCCACTATTGTGAATTGTAATGTAAATATCTGGTATGCAGGATGTCTGACATGTGACCCCCAAAAGGTCTCAGCCCACAGGTTAAGAACCGCTGCTATATAGACACACTGTTTATTGGCTTGATCAGCCTACTTTCTTCTATAATTCTAGTTGGCCTGCAGAGGAGTAGAAATTCCATGAGCTTGGGGCTCCCACATCAATCATTAATCAACAAAATGCCCCCACAGACTTGCAAACAGGCCAATCTGATTAAAATAATTCCTCTATGGAGGTTCCTTCTTCCCAAGTTACTAGTTTTGTCCAATTGGCAAAAATTAATCAGCACAAAGTCTCTGAGTATCGTTTATGTAGGAAAATAATTTGGAAGCGGTGTGGCTTGGAGCTTCCAGGATCAGCCTGGAAGTTAGAAATAGGCCTGAAGTTGCAATTACTTCTTATTAATGTTATCTCCATTTTTAATGAGTTATTCAGAACCACAGTTTTGAATAAAGGTTAATTCTATTTAAAGTAGTATTTATTTCTGACCTACCTATTTGACTAAAGTAAATGTGTTAATGACACAGGAGGTCTCTAGCAAATAACTTTTGTCACCTGAGTCAAATTGTTAGCAAGTTAGGAGCCATCAAAGATTCTTTGTCAAAAACCACAAGAAACACTAAAGTACTTCTTACATGTTTGTTCTCTAAAATATTAATATTGAGGAATTATGTATTTGAGTTGTGTGGTGAGGTGCCCTAAAATCTACTAAGATTAAGAATTGATGAAAGTGTGGGCCAGGGAGATGAGTCAGTGGATGAGAGTGCTTGCTGTGCAGCTGTGAGGACCTGGGTTCCAGTCCTAGCACGATGAAAATGCCAGGTTTGGCTGAGAATGCCTATGACCCCCAACGAAGGGACCAGAGACATGAAGATTTTCAGAGCTTATTGGCCAGCCAGTCTAACTTAAATGATGAGCTTCCAGTTTAATGAGAGAGACTGTCTCAAGGCAATAAGATGGAGAATTATAGAATAAGACATCCCAAACTTCTGAGGCCACCCCATCTACCTGCCCATTACTGCATCCATTTCCTTACATGTATTCACTGCACACAAACACATACAAATATACATGCATGTATACCACACACACAACACATTCATAACATGCGTATTCACACAATTGAAAATGTAGGCAGAAATCTATATGCTTGGGGGGTATCTGTCATTTTTCTTTGAAAGAAAGAAAGTTGGAGCCATCATCTACATAGTCACTCCAATTATGCTTAGCTGTCTCTACCATCAGGTAATAGACCATGGTATGGCTAGTGACTGGCACCCAGTAACAGGTTGTTGAATGAATATATAATTTAGTTTGTACTGAAGGACTACACTGGAATTCAGAGTGCTCAGCCTTTTCTATGTGTCATCTCCTTCACACTTAACAGTACTTCAGAGACTACTAATCCCATGTTCTTGATGAGAAACAAAATACAGTTGTGATAGAGGAATTGACCAAGGCCCCACAGTCAGCAAATATAAGAGCTGACATTCTAATCTCTCCCTCAAGAAGTATTTCTTTCTCTACTACGGGGAAGGCCACAAAGTCCAGAGAATTGCGGAGCTTCTGAGCTCAAAGGCATCCTACACCATGTTTTGACATTCGAAGCCAGTGTGATTTAAGATTAAAGCCATTTCCCACTACTTCTTGGCCTCTTATTTATTCGCATTGCAGTGAAAATAAATTGACAAAATTGATGCTTTTCTCCCTGTCAATTGAAAGCATTTTCAGTGAATTAATGTTTAATGACTACTGGTAAGTGCTTAGCATTTATATGCGGTTGATAAGTGTGAGATGACAGGGAGTCTCTCCATCACCACTGCAAGCTTGCGAGCTGAAAAATAGTACCATCCTCATTTTACACACACAGGGAAATTAAGGCTTTAGTTGATTAAGAAGTCATTCTAAATTTGTGAACATGTGGCAAGGAATTTGGTCTCTCAGTTCCAGCAAAAAAAAAAAACCTGGACTTTGTCACCAAATCATGAAAGGCCATATGTAAACCCCTGGAGTTTATATACTGTAAACATATGCCAGTAACCTGCCCGTATGCTGTGCCTCAATGAGTTTGGTTTGTTATAAAAGATTGCCATAGGCTGGGTATCTCAAACATGTATTCCTCACAGGGACGAAGGCTGACTAGTCCCTGATCAACAGACCAACAGACTTTTGAGCCAGGTGGGAGGCCATGTCTCCTGGGATTGCAGGTTGCTGTCTTCTTGTAGCGTCTCAAGGTCAAGAACAGAGAGAGAAGCCATGTGCTCTTATCTTTCCTCATAAAACATTGATTTCTTCTTAAGGGATGTATCTTCTTGTTCTGATCATTTGCCAAAGGTCTTACCCCCTAATATCATCACATTTTAGAATAGGTTATGAATTTGGGAAGGACTTTGTTTCTGGAACCCAAATAGTCCACTGACTGGTTATATCAAAAGGCAGTGGTTACCGGAGGAAGCAGGGTCCCAAGACAGCAAGCACTTAAACTTGGGCTGCTAACTCTTAAACTTGCTAACTGCAAACTCTGCCAGGGGTCTGATTTGAAAATTCTTCTGGAAAAGTCTTCCCCCAAGTTCTAGCCTAAATGGAGTGGATCGTCAATTAAACCTTTATCTGCTGGCTTTAAATGCTAAAACAGGAATCAATCAGAAAACTCAGCTGTCTTAACGTGAAGCTCTCTTCTTGAAAATGAAGAAATGCTCAGTGGCTGAAACTTTCAAAACATAAAACTTTCTCATTTAAAGCCCATAATTTCTCATCCTAAATTCAATAATACCCTGTGGTACTTATTCCCATTTTTTCTCATCGTAAAGTGTGCTTTCTATTAGCATAGATTAATTATACATGATAATGGATCTCATTATGACATTTCCATACATGTGCTAAATGCATTTAGATCATATTTCTCTCCATTGTGCTCCACCCACTCCCACTAATCACCTTCCTCTTTGTAGCTAAGATCTGTCTGTCCCTCTCCCCCTTTCCCCCACATCCCCAGGAGTGTTGAGATTATTTATAAAAGCCTATAGGAGAATTTGTTTATAAGAACATAAGCACCTAACCAGTGGCTATACCACTAAAGAAAGTCTTTCCCTTCCCCAGTGATCCTCGAGGAAGGGCGGGATCCTATGAGCCATTACGAATGCCACAACAAGGTGTTGACATGCTCTTATGCTGTTGAGCACAACTGCTGTGAGTACAGGAGTACAAAAGCCATGGCATGCCTAGAAGAAGTCAGGATTCCACAATGCCTACTCCCTTTCCCTGGCTCTTAAATTCTTCCTACCTCTCCTTCTGCGGTGTTTCCTGGGCTTTGGAGGAGATGCTATAGCTGTCCCATTTATAGCTTGGCATTCAACAGTCACTTATTTTTAGAATTATGAACAATTATGGGTGTCTGCAGACACTGCTGAACATAAGCTTCTCTGACCAAAAACTGATAGCACTACCAATCTATCATCATAAACATGCTTATTTAGAAGAAAATGTCATTGCCGTGTAATGTCCATTTATCAAAACAACAGCAAAAGCATTCCTTCAAGAGTCTACAATTCATCAGGTATTATCTGTTATTTGAATTTTATTTTACGTGTATGGATGTTTTGTCAACATAAAGACTCTACCATATATGTATACACTCATCTAGGCCAGTGGCTATACCACTAAAGACAATCTTCTCCTTCCACAGCAATCATTAGTAGTAATGGTCCTCAGGAAAGGGTGAGGTCTTATGAGCCATTCCTAAAGCCACAGCAAGGTGTTGGCTTGTTCTTTTCTCATTGATCACAGCTAGTAACCAAAATACAAAATAAAATATGCACAGATTTTTCATGGAGATACTGTGTGTGAATGGATAAAGCTGCTCCCAGAAGCCATAATTTATTAAACACACATTCCAGTTGTTGCTTGTGGAAGTCCCCAGCCAGAAGAGGGCATTGGATCACCTAGTGCTGGATTTATAGCCATTTGTGAGCCTCTATACAGGTGCTGGAAATCAAGTCTGGGTTATCGAGAGGAGCAGCCATTGCTTTTCATCCCTGAGTCCCCTCTTTAACTCCAATAGGCATATCATACCAGTTAGAACTTCTTTCCTGCAAAGAAGGCCTCAAATCCAATCAGAAAGTGGTTATTTACTCTGATAACATACTTGGTACCTCTATGCTAGTGAGCACATACTGTCTGATACATAGACATTGTTACACACAGAATTGCAGCTATGTAACACTATCAATAGCAATTCTCCCCTTAAATAGCAACTTTGAGCATTCTCAGGCTAACAGAGAGGATTTACCAGCCTAGATAGCACTTCATTCTTCTGTCTTCTGAGGAAGGTGTTTGGTGTCTTCAGCAATGGGGTCTTCCTTTCTAGTTCTGGTAGACAAACAACAGCAGTAGCAACTGCTTGTGCTGTTTGGGGAAGTTGGGGACTTCCCCATCTAACAACAATCCCGACATTGGAATTTGTGTTTAATAAACTATGGCTTCTGGGAGCAGCTTTAACCGTTCATACCAGTATCTCCATTAACAATCTGTTCTTATTTCATTGTATATTTCGATTAGCTTACCAAGTATCAAAGTAACTGATGTCTCTTTACATTTTGTTTCCATCATTTCTAGCCTCGGAGTGAGAGTTCAACAAGGTAAACCTTTATTAGAGGTTCTGTATTGTCAGAAGATTGGCACAAAATCCAAACTACAGTTTCAACAAAGCCAGTATAGATGGGATAATAAGTAGCCCTACACTTATAGGTGGATAGATATGGCCATGTGAGTTGAGGATATAGTTGGGTAATAGAGCATTGGCCCAGTGTTCATGAAGCTCTGGGTGTCAGCATCATCCAGTTTTATACATACAGGGGGGGGGAGGGGGAAAGAGAGGAGGAGGGGAGAGATGGGGGAAGGAGGGAGAGAAGGGAGGGAGGGAGAGAGAGGGAGAGGAAGAGGGAGAGGGAGAGGGAGAGATGAGGGAAGGAGGGAGGAGAAGGGAGGAAGGGAGGGAGAGGGAGAGAGAGGGAGAGAGAAAGAAAGAATATAGAGAAAATCTAGATATTTGTGTTCTCCTATGGCTTGCAAGAAAATTGATTTTTTGGTTTCTAGTTGTACAGGGGGTGTCAATTATAGAAAAAGGACAATGTTGTAGGAGTTGATACATTGAGAACAGGTTTATTACAACTGGTTATATCTCAGATCATTTTTTTCTTTTTTGTATATTTTTTATTGAATATTTTCTTTATTTACATTTCAAACATCCCCTTTCCTGGTTTTCCCCCCAGAAACCCCCTATTGTATCCCCCCTCCTCCTGCTTCCATGACAGTGTTCCCCCAGCAACCCAACCACTCCTACCTCCCCACCTCCCCACCCTGGCATTCCCCTACACTGGGGCATTGAGCCTTCACAGGACCAAGGGCCTCCCTTCCCATTGATGCCCGACAAGACCATCCTCAACTACATATGTGACTGGAGCCATGGGTCCTTCCTTGTGTATTCTTTGGTTGGTGGTTTAGTCCCTGGGAGCTCGGGGAGGGGGGTCTGATTGGTTGATATTGTTGTTCTTATTATACATGTACCTATACGTTCACAAAATTTGAGGTTTTGTGGGTGTGAGGGAAAGTTAAAGCACTGTTGATCAATGCTATTGTTCTTGAATGAGTTAAAGCAGGCATTATGGATGACATGTCCAAGCCCTGGTTTATGGAAACAAAAACAGCACCACCCCTGAGGTTTTGCTTTTTTGTTCTTTTAATTCTAAAATGAATTTAATTATAAAATGAGTAGCAAAAGCTGCCATTGGCCAACACCCCAGAGACAGCACTCAAAGATAAATATACCAGAGCAGAAACCAGGTCTGTGGGGTTCTCTATAAAACTGGTTCTGTTGTTTTAACCTTGGGTTTTCATCTTGCTGACTTGTCCTCAAGTTCATGAAAGTAACCTTGTACTGCCCTGCTAGCTTGTTTTCAGATTGTTGCTATGTCAATAACAAATTATATATATATATATATATATATATATATATATATATATATATATACTTTTTTTCAAAACTTGAGATGAGCTCTCAGAAGGCTCTGGTTCCATCAGTGCTACATGGCACATATCACAGAGTCCCAGGTTTGAGGCTTTGGTCAATGCTTGCAAATGCCTAGAAAATGCTACTCAGGTGTTGACAGTTTGTATCTCCTAACCGATTATGTCTATGCCAGACCCTGGGATAATTTAAGTTATACAATTCTTAAAGAGGTGAATAAAGCCCCCTTGAGTATTGATTGGTTTCTTGATGAAGCACGGATTTTTCGAAGTGCTCACATTCATTTCCGAAAGACTATCTCATAAATCATGAGACAACAGAATACAAAGACCCAAGTGCAGTTCAGTTACTCATTATTGTAACACTGAGCTATTGCAATAATCATTAATGACTTTTAAAGTTACCAATTTGGGGGTAGCACTGACTACTGTTCTTTCTTTTAAGATTATAATATAACTTCATTTGATCAATCCATTCCACACTTGTCAAATACTGAGATGCGTGTGTGGAAACAGGAGATGAGTTCATCAAGCAAGGGTAGCAAGTGATGGAGACAGAGTACAAACTGAGCCTGTGAGAGGTATCTCTTCATTCTTTTGCATCTGTGAATTAGATGTTTGAAAGGGTCCCATGCATGCTGAGGGTAAACTAAATGCTATATTTCTATATTCTTTGGGAAATGATGACAAGAAACATGGACTCAAAGTTCAGACTGCTGTATCTTCATCCTGACACTTCCTAGTCTAAATGCCAAATGTCTCCCATCCAGCCATGTGTCTTTATTGTAAGCTACCAATTTAAGCTGTCACTCAGTCAAGAGCCCTGTTCCAGTCTAGATATGTTTATACACATGCCTGCCAAGAGATAGAAGTGAATTCTCAGCATACCTGAGAAACCCATGTCTATACGTAATGGGAAATTTTACATTGGTTTACTTGTGAACAAAACAAAATGTACCGTTTTTTTTGCTTCGCTTAAATAAACCATCAACTTTTATTTCAGTAGAGGATCAAGGGCGATACATTGCTAGCACTGACATTGAAAAGGATTAAATCATGGGTTAAGCAGAGGAAATTAAAGGGGGAACCAGGCTTTGTAGGATAATTAGTACCTAGATTTTGTGGACCTGGTGTTTTTAATGGTAATACTGCTGAAATTTTGCAAATGAGATCCAAACTTAACATATTGAAACGAAACTTCCATTTCCTTCTTCTAAAGTGTCTACTCTGTGTCTCAGTGTAGAAGCTCATAAAAGCCTTGGCCTCCTGGTGAGATGCGCACACTGCCCTTTTTGTCCTCTTTCTCTTCTTTTGTTTATGGTTTAGAGCTGTTTAATAGCAAATGGTACAAAACCAAAAATTTTAATAAACATTAATATAGTGTAAATGTTAACTTTACAACCTTTTTCATGGTTAAATAGATCAGGTAGCCTGAAAGCAATAACTGTATAAAACTTCATTGAAGAGCACTATAGTTCTGGAAAAATCCAGTTTTTCAAGTTGCTACAGGTTTGATCAATTTAGTAATTTCTTTTTAAAAACTGTAGAAATACTAGTTCTTAGAAAAACCAAGATAATTAAATTATATAGTAATAGCTGAAAATCAGTATTGATCAAGAGATTATTTATCCAATAACTCTGATTTTGAAGTTCAAAAATGTATTTCTAAGGGCTAAAGAGATGATTGAGCAGTTAAAAGTACTTGTGTTTGTGGGGTCAAAGGTTCAGTTCCCTGCACCCAAACTGGGTGGCCAACAACCACTTGTTACTCTATTCCAAGGGACCTGACACCTCTCTTGTCCACAAAGGTATTTGTATTCACGTGCACCTTCACACCTACACATATACATAAATAATAATAAAATTCATTATTCAAAAATGTTAATTCTCGGCTGGTAAGACGGCTTGACAATAAAAGCACTGGCTTTCTTTCAGAGGTGCAGAGTTTGACTCTCAGTCCCTATATGGTGGCTCTGTAACTCCAGTTCTAAGGCATCCAATGTCTTCTTCCACAGGCATTAGGAACACAGATTGCACACAGATAAATATGCAGGCAAAGATGTCCTTTCCGTGTGGAGAGATGACTCCATGGTCTAGAGCACTGGCTACTCTTTCAGAGGTCTTGAGTTCAAATCCCATAGTTCAACCACTTTGGGGCTCACATCCATCTATAATAGGGTCTAATGCCCTCTTCTTTCTTGCAAGCATACCTCCAAATAGAGCATTCATATACATAAATAATTAGATCTTTAAAAGCATTCTTTTTGCAATTAAAAAGTTCTTTCTACATAACCACATGTATTTCATTTTTTAAAAAAATTCCACTAATTAGATGAATCATGAAAAATAAGTAGTTGAAAAATGTTCCTAAGCCAGTGTCAAGTCATATTCAAGCACCGGTGCAAGTGACAGTCGCCTTTAACACAGAACAGTTTAATTAACTATTTGGCTTAGTAGCATATCAGGTTCTAATCAGTTTCCTTTGATAATTTGGTTTGTATGGTATTAAAGAGAAACTCATATATCAACAGCTGGCTCCATGTCAATAGTCATAATTCTTAGCATACTCTCAAAGAGCTCATCAGGTACTGGAGGTCAATTTATAGTAGACTAGAGTATAGTCAGAGGATGGGGAGGGTATAGTAGACTAGAGTATAGTCAGAGGATGGGGAGGGGGATTGAGGGGGTAGTAGAAACAGAGAAAGGGAGAGAGAGAGAGAGAGAGAGAGAGAGAGAGAGAGA
>NC_034594.1:111939980-111948616 GCF_900095145.1 Mus pahari | reverse complement strand
GAAGAAGAAGAAGAAGAAGAAGAAGAAGAAGAAGAAGAAGAAGAAGAAGAAGAAGAAGAAGAAGAAGAAGAAGAAGAAGAAGAAGAAGAAGAAGAATAGAGGCTGCCCATGAGCACATGAAGAGTGAAGGGGAGGGAACGAGGAGAGAGGGGGAGCAGGAGCTTAGGGATCTTAATTTACCCTTCATCTGCTTCATTCTCAAAAACAGTTGCTTTGGAATTTAGGTGCTTCCAAAAAAAAAAAAAAAAAAAAAAAAGCAAAAGTCCTGAAATGAATGAGGTGTGATAACAAGGAGGCATGTTTGTCTCTGAGAAGACAAGTCTTATAAAAATCCAAGAGACATGGTCATATTTATCTTATGTTGAATGTCATAATGGAGATTTTGCATCCCATTTAAAACTTGGCTGCTACATGCACTCCAGTAGTGACAAGCACGACAGGCCCCCAAAACCTGGGCGCTGTCCTGAGGTGAAAAGTTCACAGAAATTTAGTCTCCTGGAATCGTGACATCCTGTATAACGAATGCTCCAATGTCCTTGCTTTAGCTGGTAAACAGATCTGTGTGCTTACCGTTAATATTGCTTTATTATAAATGCTTCTAAGGATTGAATTTTTGACATATAGCTAAGTTAGATACTTCACCAGTCCTAGGCAGTCAGTCATTGAGCCGACCCTGGGCATGAATAGCTCACTGCCCTACACAGGAATTTACCATTCTCTAGGAAGAAGGAAGTTTGTGATTTAAAGAGGAACCAGAGTAGATACTTAGAACCATAGATACACCCATACACAGTATTTACAATGGCCTAGGGGGAATGTGGACTATAGGAACTATGGCAAGGGCATGAAGCCCTTGCCCCTGGCTTCTAATTTTAAGCTGACTTTAGGTGGAGCTGTTTTGATCCCAGCTGTTAACATTGAATTTTATCCCAGTTGGTTCCTGACAGTCCTTTCATGTTTGCATTCCTCTGTTTTGTCTAACTTCCCTATTTTCTTCTGTATAAATAGCCTGATGCTTGATTTGACAAATTACATTCAGATATTACATTCTCTCTCGTGTTGGTCTGTTTGTCATTCACTGAATCCTCGCTCACCTGCAACCGAACCCGAGTTTTGCCCGTAGGGACCCAAGTGAGGTCCGTCTGTGGCACTTGGCAGGTAAAGGTTTTTTTTTGCTAACTAAAAATGGGGTCACAGATCTTCCAAAATGCATTGATCGTTTTTCTTAGAAATCTTAAAACCAGATGTCAAGATTTCTTCTATCAAATTGAAAGTGAAGCCAACATAGATGTCACTCTAAACAGGACTATGTTTAGCCAGCATGCCAAATGCATAAAGTTGTATTTGCTCATTTAAACTTGTGGTGATTTCAGTTTCCTTTGGAATGATGTTTTGATTTGAAACATTGTTGATAAAGTGTTTGACACCTTGAAGAAATAGGTTTAGCTCCTTTACATGAGCAGTTAAATTCTTGAAAAATACTGGATCCATAAGCCAGTTGTCATTGTCAAGTTCTCCCACAAATGTGTGTGCAATTACAGTCAAATTGATAACATGTTCCAGGTTATAATTTTTTTTTTTGGTTGTTTTTCGAGACAGGGTTTCTCTGTGTAGTTTTGACATTTGGCTTTGACTTAGCCACTGTTCTTCCACAAAGTATGTGATGTCACCACTGTCAGCCTCAGCATATTTAAGGAACTCATCAGATCACTTATGACCTTGTCCCTTAAGAAATTCACAGGATGATTGTTGAGGATTTGGGTGATGATATTCATTTTAATGCATGTGTACATAAATTTTCTACACACACTATGAAATGATACCTTGATAAATGTGAATCTGGGCCTGAAACTTTATTACTCTCTGTGAATTTTCAGGTCTCTCTCTTAAATCTTACCATTGTTGAAGCAACGTCAGTAAATGCAAGCTACATCAACAACGAACAACAAAAGGACTTTAGCACTAATCTCTTGGTTTAGTTGTGCCTTTTAGTGTATCTATGTGTGTGTGTGTGTAAACCTGTGCATGTGGTGGTGAAGCAGAACTGTATGGAGTTACATCTCTCCTTTCATCTTTTCTTGGGTTCCTGCTATCAAACTACAATTACCAGGCTTCTGGGCAAGTGCCTTTTCCAGCTGAGCTGAGCCATCTCATTTGCTCCGATGCATAGAATTTTAAACTAGTACTTCTATTCTCCAAACGCTTTGATTTTTTTTCCAGCTCCTTCAACTCTTCCAATATAGTTTGATGAGGAAATTTACTTTAGAAACACTTCCTCTTTGTCAGGGCATAGCACTCCTGCCATGCTCTTTATTCTTTGTTTACTGATTCCTCCATCACTACGTGGATTTGATTAGTTTTCTGTTTAATATAATACCACAAAACTAGCTCTTAAAAGAGAATCTCAGTTGTGACTTTAAAAATATTTGTTGAGACAGCATTTCACCTTTGACATACTCAATTAAGTAGAATGTTTTACATATAATAACTTTTCAAATCACCATCTTGGAAAACTTGTATGCATGCCCTACAAATCAGGAAGTCGCCTTCTTACTTAGGTCTCATAAAGAATAGTCATGTGTCTAATTTTCATTGAAGAAACTTTTAGTCCTTAATTTTTTTTCCAAATTTAATCCCCAAATTTTTCTTTTATTGGTATTATGTTATTTTTCAAGGCATTATAGAAATCATGCTGGGATTTAAAATGTTGATAATTGATAAAGGAACATATTTACTGTTGTTATACAGAATTAATCAGCAGGACAGCAATAGAGATTGGCCCCTTCCACATCTCAGCCTATGATGCAGAGAGGTGCAGAACTGAGAACAATTACAGTCTGTGGGGAATACCAGCAGTGCAGCTGAGGTATGGCAGCACCCTTAATAATCAAATAGGAATCCTGTCTTCTAAAGGATGCTGAATGTCTGTGGTTTACATTGTCATGTCAAAACTGCTAATTGCTGCATGTTGCTGAGCATGCACCATGAGCACAGGAAATCACCTGATGGTGCTAATCCAGCTGTAACACTAGAAGGTGCACACTGTTAAACTGAAGCCATACATCCCACATCCATGCAGGAGATACACATTCGGCTTTGTTTTTTTTTTTTTTTGTTTTGTTTTGTTTTGTTTTGTTTTTTGTTTTGTTTTGTTTTGTTTTGTTTTGTTTTTTGTTTTTTTGCATGCCACTGCCATGCTACCTTGTCAACTACAGTGTTCACACAGTTGTTAATATCTTCCATGTCTGAAAGCTCTTGATCCTTGCTGTTGTGGATAGCTCTGGGCTTGCTTGTATTTTGATGCTAATTCCATTCTCCTGGGAAGGATTGCAGACAAGGAATGAGTCAAGTACTCAGGTGACTTCTTGTGAACCAATCCCCTAATGAATAAAGGAGCCAGTCACTGGGTGAGTTGATGGGACTTCAGGATTAGACGGAGGAAGAGAAGAAGCAGGAGAGAGGTCCTTTTGGACAGGGATATCGTGAGGACAAGATGTAGCCACGAGTGTCTCCTGTTTCAATGGTGGGTCCATCAGGATTTGCCACTGGAGGATTTAGATTTAATAAGGCTTACAAGATTACAAGTTCAGTTGTTGCGCCCAGTTACCTTTGTTTCTGAACTAAGTCTGTGTGGCAGTTCCCTTCACTCAGCATTTCTACTGGGTTCAAGACAGAAAGGTTTGACAAAGCATTGGTTTGCCAGATGTGTACTACAAAGGCTGTGGGGGATTTGAAATATGGTTCTGGCAACAACCCGCCAGTGGGAACCTAGAGAGCTGAGTGGAGAGATGTGGAGTTCTGAGTCAGTCTCCATGAGACAAAACTTTGCTGGCAAGTGTAATACTGGCCAGGCTGCCAGGGCAGAGAATTGCCTGCACAAGTTCAGGGATTAGACATTTTTTTAAAAAATATATATTTCCTACAACACTTGCCCCCACAGTCTACGTAGCTCCCAGCTCTAGTTTCTTTCAGTATCCTATGAGGAAAGCTCATTATCCCCTGCTCACACCATTCAACTGCTTTTTTTTTTTTTTTTGACCAAATTCTCAATGTTTTCAACACTCATCCAGAGACAGCATGGTCAGGTCCACACAGCAGTTGCGTGTTCTCTGCCACAAAATTCCATCATGGTTACTTTTTCTATTGCTGTGATCAAGCACCATGAAAGGGGAACTTATAAAAGATCGGATTTAGCCAGGCTTATGGTTCCTGGGAGTGAGAAGCAAAAGCATGGCGGCAGAAAGAGCTGATAGTTATCTGTCTCTGTCCATAACCACGAGGAAGAGAGAAGGTGAGGGGAATTACATGAGTCTTTTGAAGCCTCAAAGCCTACTCTAATTGATACACCTCCTCCAAAAAGATCATACTTCCTAATCCTTCCCAAACAGTTCTACCAACTAGGGAGCAAGGATTTAAACAAATGAGCCTTTGGAGGCCATTCTCATTATATCACCATAATCGATTTATATACTTTGAAAATTATGTTTAAGTAACTATTACATGAAGAAAGGAAATATATAAGAAACTACCAAGACTGTAAGGAATTCCATTATCTATATTTTATTTGGTGCTTGTTTTACTCAACAGCACTATCTCTGACACATTCTTGCAGCCCATTATATGTAGAACCAGGTTTAAAAAAAAGAATTATTTCATCTAGAGGTAAGATCCAGAAAGGGGACAGCTATTGTATTTGTGTCTCAACTGTTCCTTAATTGAGAAATTCCACAAAAAAAAAGAAGTAAATTATATGCCCAAACAATAGCTATATGATCATGTCACACTAAATTAGTAAGCACCAAAGCGGCTCAGCATAATATATTGTCAGTCAATTAAAAACTCAACATAATTTCTCTTTTTCTATTTGGAACTTTTCAGATTTATATAAGTAATATGTTATTAACTTTCATTTTATCCTCAAAATATTTTATGAGAAATTAAGTGATCATCTATAGAGTTCAAAGTGGGCTGATTTTGCACAAAATACCACAGGTTGTGAACCATCTAGACAGAAGCATAATTTTTCTTGCTATACTTTGATAGAGGGATACAAATGAGTTCAACAAAATACCTAAAGTTGATGAAGAAAATATAGATAAATGACAGTGAGATGATAGAGATAGATGGATACATATATAAATACATAAATGATAGATACAGGGTAGATTGATAGATGGCTAATCATTTGATGTATATATATATATATATATATATATATATATATATATATATATATATATGTGTGTGTGTGTGTATATATACTTTTATTGTTTCTTTTTGCATTTTACATCATGAACCCTTGCAACCTTCCTCCTAACAGATGAGGAAACAATCTCTTTATGGAAGCTGTAGTGTGTCACAGTGTGTCAAACATCTACCCTCCACATGTCTTTGCTTGCAAAAGTTACAATGACTCCTTGGTCTAGTACAAGGTCTCTTCTGCTAGTCTATCAATATTGGAACCTCACTGAGACTCCTGTTGAATATCCTGTTATTGATCTGTGTCATGGAGACCCTGTAATTTTGGATCTGTAGAAGTGACCCTTCATGTACTCCAACAGTTCATTGATGAGGTAGATGTTGGAATGAGCCAGTTCAAATCACTGGATCTGGGCCTGAAAGATATCTGCCAGCTATCCTGTTTTGGTGCCCTCAGGAACGGCTTACTGACAATCCTGCAACCAGGGCCAGCTCTACCCCGCTACTCAGGTGAGGTGCATGCTTTGCTCTCCAGAGTGTTGTAACTGGTGAGGGACCTGGACAGTTTCTTTGTGACACCAGATCCAGCTCTCCTGATTGCCATAGGGAGTAAAGAATGTGAGAGGGAAGGAGACATCTATCCCTCACCGGGGCCACTGAATAGCAGACAAGAGGCAGGACTGGCCTGGCTTGCCTTCACCTATGTTCTTGGGGCCAGCTTACCAGCAACCCCATGTCCAGGGCCAGCTCTTCTGTGTTGCCCTGGTAGGGTGCAAGGCCCACTCTCCTGAGGGCTGCAGGTGAGAAACAGGACCAGTTCTCCTGCCTGTTTTGGGTAGAAAGGGGTGTGAGTGTGGAAAGGCTCCTCTCCACTACTTATGTCACCACAAGGTAGAGCAGTTTTAGGGTTAGCTCTCCCATTTGCATAACCCCCAGTGGGGCTCTTTAGCTTGCTTCTTGCCTTATAGCTCATCCTGGTAGCACTAGACTGAAGGCAATCTCAGATTAACTCCCTGTCTTGGCCTAGCCTCCTAGTACCTAACTGGTGGTGCTTTCTTCAGGGAATGATAGAAGACTAATCATTGAGATAGATATTCACAGCCTCTCTCCTCTCTGCCATCTGCTGATGTACATGGGACACAGCAGACACAACTACACCTGCAGTGCCCCTAAGGGCATAGGAATAAATATATATTTATATGTATGTGTGTGTATGTGCGAGAGAAAGAGGCAAGAGGGGAATCACAATCTTCACAGGACATAAGTAAAAGTGAGCATGTTACTTCTAAGGATAAGGACTTCCTTGGTATGATCAGGATGGAGCGATAGAGGAAGGGATGGGTTATTTGACTGCAAAAAAAAAATGTTTTCAGAGAAATTTAAAACATTAAAGATAATGAGAAGAGTAAGTCTTGGCACTGGGATTGCTCTCCTTTATATGTTTGGCTACAGAATAGATGACAGGGTTTGCACAAGAGATCAGGTGATATGCAGGGTTTAACAAACCATGTAAAAATCAACGCTTCCACACAAATTTCAAATACCTATGGGTTATCCAAGGGGATATGTGTTTATTTGTTTTGTTTTGTTTTTCTTTTTTTACAGTTGTATGGATGAGCTTGGGATTCAGAGGGAAGTTTGCACTAAAGTTGGATTCATAGGAAAATCATGATCTTCCCAAGAGGAGGCAAGAGTCTGCCACGTGGGATGCCAAAACACCAAGAACAATGAGAATGCAGCCCTGGGACTCCAGTTTACATCTGATTCCTCTGCCACATCTTCTACAGTAATTCTTTCCTTTTAGCTCAAAAGAGTAACCTACTGTTCTATATTTGGAGGTACAAGTGTAAGCAATCCCCTCCTTCCTTTCTCTCCTCCCTCCATCCCTCCTTCCCCCTCTACCATCTCTATTTTCTCTTTGCAATGAGTCAACACATTACATAGTTTTCACGAAACTCATAATTTATGAAAACAGAGTGTAATTTACTTTATCCACTATGAGGTAATAATAAAAATTCTAGAAATTTAAGATTTTATTTTGCTTTAAAAATAATTAATACTATCATTAAAATCATGTGATAATAGTGAGACAAACTTCCTATGTCATATTCTGAGGAATGCTAATAGCACTCCTTCTTAAGCACAGAGGCCAATGTTTATGTCCTGTGGTTTATCCAGGGAGAACATGAGAAATCATGACACAATGACAAAAAGTGGCACTCTACAGTCTCTGGACACAGATAACCACGTCACTCTGTATCCTATACTATATGTGATACTGTTTCCAGTTGCTATTTGGGGATCTTTTCCTGGTACCTTTATTTTCTAGAATCACTTTGCTTCTACAGTAGAGTCAGAGTTAGCAGTTACAGAGCTGATTCTGCAAGTAGCCACTGTCCCCCATTAACTAGCAGGGAATTCCATTCCCCCAGGTTTGACACAGGTTGGTGACTCCATCCATTAACTAAAGAAAATGAGTATACCCCAAGACAATTGTGTTTTCCTTTCTGTCTAAAATAGTAAAGTCTGGTGAATAGTAAATGTTCATCAATCAAGCCAATAATTTTCCCCTATAAATGCTATTGTTTTGGTAATGAGAACTCAGTTGAACACTTGATGGTGCAAATTAAGCAGAAGGAAGCTAAATCCTAACGATTACAGTAAGTGCTCACTCATGATCAAAAGGGATCTAGAAAACACATTTATATTTTTTCATATGCAAATATTCCAGAGGCTATCTACAGTAAGTAGAGAGAGTGCCAATTTATCTATGTTGGCAAAGATACATCATTTTAGGCAATATCACATTGCCTAAAAAAAATTATCACATGGATTTGATCAATTTTTAGTCAAAGCAGTAATTTTGAAAAATAACACTGCTGAGTACAGAGCCATCAATACAGGGCTGAATAACTCATTTGACAGTCTAGCCTTAATGACTAAAGTATCTCTTTAACAAATTCAATTTGACCATTTATAAGGTAATCAATTATATTTGTTATTGATCTGTAAATGCCATATCAAGGAAAGCCCGAGACTCTTCAGAATACAGTTCCAGCACACACTAAATTAACACTGCCTCTAAGACACAGTTCCCCAGCTTATATTTGATTCACATGAATACATTTACAAAACCAATTTTTAGTCCATTAAATGTCAAGAATGAAACTGTAATTTGAAAATGGTTTCTTTATGAATTTATTTCTTCTTCATTCTTCTTTATAAAAAGAACCCAAATGCTCATAAATAAATTTGAGTGAAAACTTTAGGGATAGAAATTCATGATGCTCTGATTTGGCATAGATATTCAAGATTAAGTCTAAAACCAAGAACTTGCATAAAGAATGTTTAGAAAAGCATATGGAAACATTATTTATGCCTACTTAAAACACTATATATATATATATATATATATATATATATATATATATATATAT